>NW_007779022.1:0-847 GCF_000696425.1 Galeopterus variegatus
TTATGTTTCCAAAGAAAAAGTAATAGCTACAGTAGGCTTATTAGAAGTGATTTTTTCATTAGTCTACAATGCTCAGTAGATCAACTTTATTCTACAGGGAATCTTTTGTTGGCATTGAGGGAGTCTCAGTATTAACTTCGCAGACAGGTTTGAAGATGGGAAGGAATAAATATTAATCCCTTCTAACTGTGTTTCTTAAAGAATTAATACAGGAGGAATAATTGTCTTTCACATCTTGTTTGTGTACCTTAAGAGTATCTCGTGGCATCTCTATATCTTCTTATAGGAACTGGGTGAGAATACAATCCATTATTTTATTATTATTTTTTTCATGAAAAGGCATATTATTTCAGTGCTAACAGTTTCTCATGAGCTGTCATGATATCTGAAATTTTTTTTCACATCACTTATCTACCAAATGGAACAGAAAGCAGTCTTGAACAGAAAAGCTAAATAAGCAATTTGTTAAATTCCTCTGAATCTTTATGGAAACAAAGCTATATGAGTACTTTTGTAGAATGGAGATCTGAACTCATGTGACCGGGTTATAGAGTCTGTATGCTTGTCCTTATGCTCTGCTGCCTACTAAGTAGCAAAAACGATTCATAGTCTCATAGACTGTGCGCAAAAATGTACTTTGGAAAGTCCAAAGGATTACAAATGAGAACCTTAAAACCAGGTTCATAAAGTGTGAGGCATAATCTCCTAGGAATTTAGAGTTGGAATTGAGACTGAAATCTTCTCAAGTTTTGTTACATTTTTGTTTCCATTTTCTTTGTCAAGAAAGAGTTGCAGAACCAATCTACTAAATATTTTATCAGTGTCTTTAAAAAGTAAAATTCATTCT
>NW_007779022.1:1854-3216 GCF_000696425.1 Galeopterus variegatus
TTTCTCTTTTTCTAGTCCCAGTAGAGATGGAGAAGAACTGTTTTCCACAGAACAGCCTCTTCATTTAAGGACAAAACCCTACGTGCGTTTCTATATAAAATATCCCAACCCTTCTATATGTTTTTACTATTACTATTCCAAGATTATTATTTTCAGAAATGAATTTTTCACTAACCCTATCTTTTAAAAAATTTCCATATTTGTTTTCTTTTATTGGTTTTATCAATTCAGAAAACTGATCCCAGGCGGCACAGACTTGGGGGGAGTAAAGTCGTTAGCAAAGTCTAATCAGAATTGGTGACTGTTTTGTTTTTTTTAACAATGATTTTTCTTACAGATTTTTTTATCACGAATAATCATGAGATACAAAGCTGATGGTCACCCCTTGTGCCCATGATGTGAAGGCCAGATTCATACTGGGGGCATACCCATTACCAGAAATTACTTTTGTACCCCGTGTCCCCACCCAATTATCTGACAACCTCCCTCCCCCTCCCCACTACCCTCCAATCCACTTTGTAGCCCTAGGAATGTTCCCTCCCTCTGTAAGACCAACGCACTACAGTGGTCTTCCTCTCCTCTCTTCCTTTCTCTCTTAGATCCCACATATGAGTGAGCACATGCATTATTTATCCCTCTGTGCTTTGCTTATTTAACTGAACATACGTTTCTCCAGGTTCATCCATGTTGTTGCAAATGGGAGAATTTCATTCTTTTTTAAGGCAGAGTAGTTAAGTTATAAAAATAAGTTATAAAAGTGAAAATATGTGTTGGTAGGACACCTACTTGGGTGAACTTGTTAGTACAGCCTGGGAAATGTAAACCCAAGACTTGTAAATATTTCCTTGAATAGTTATATACTTAGGTTTGCTGTTCCTACACAGGTAGCTCGTGATTTAGATCAGCAAGGTGGGGGATTTGAGTTCATTAAAAATATCTTGGGTCCAGAATTATGTATAATTTGTCATAAAGCAAAGCATTCTTCTGATACTGTCTTAGATTTTTTTTCCCCTAGGTTGCATAGGATCTAGACTTCTCACTTACTTCTCAGGTTTATAGAATGTATAGATACATTTTTATCTCAGGGATTTTTTCGGCCTTGCCTATCTTTGTATTAGTCATTACCTATTTCTGTGATTCAACTTTTCTCCTCATTTGATTTGCTATTTAAACAATATTTATAATTTTTAACATTTAAATTAAATCCAGATATTCAAAATACTGGATGTTCCTTCCACTGTAGTGTCTTTTGTAATGTTTCCTTCAACCTTGACTTTGATAATCCCACCAACAGTATCAAATATATCAGAAAAAAGAAAAATTGTTACAATATCTTTAGAATTATGTTTTTAAAATATTAAA
>NW_007779023.1:0-3216 GCF_000696425.1 Galeopterus variegatus
TTTTTTTTTTTCCTTTTTGTCTTTTTTTTCGTGACCGGCAACGGATTGCAACCCTCAGTGTAGCGCCCGTACCGGACCGGGACCGGCCACGGGATCGCAACCCTTGGTGTTGCTCTCGCCCCTCGCTCAGCCAGTGAGCGGCCAGTCTGTATGTGGGATCCAAACCCTCGGCGGGAGCGCCACCGCTCTTCTCAAGCGGCGCACTGTAGCAGTGCGCCACCGGGCCAGCCCTAGGACTATATAATTCTGATGAACAAAAGGGTCAGGGATTGATAACCGAAAGTCAGTTCTTGTAATGAAATAAAGTAATTTTCCTGAATGCAATATATCATACATGTAATTTATTCTACACCTTACAGTTTAATTAAAACTCTTTTTATTAAAGATGAAAAAAGAATAAAGGAAAAATGGACTTAAATACATATCGGATACTACGACATGATTGTACAATAATGGGCATTACTTCTTACGGTTTGTAGTTTATATCGATTCTTTGGAAACTTCTCTGGGAAACTTTAGAATGGATGTTAACTGTCAATAAAAGCCTCAGATTCATATACATATATAATCCACTTGAGAATACATCTACAGGAAGAAATTGTCATTCATTGCCACACATTTTTACCTCAGCACATACAAAGTCATGTATGATATATACGACATTTGTATCATCATTAAAAATAAACCCACTTATACATTTACACAAAACAATGTAGCTTTAGTTGTTAAAAATCAGGAAAAACAAAATGAAAATCGTTGGGATCCCTACAAAAGACCTCTACCAACACTATCGGGTAGAGGTTACTCCTTCAAGTTAGAAGTCAGTGACCTAGTGCGAGTCATAAAAGAGCTGGCAAAAGAGAGCTGAAAAGATTGAAAATATTTAGAGCCCTACATGGAAGCCGTCCAGGTCTCTGAACATAGTCCAGGGACTAGGGATGCGTGAGTTGCTAAGGCTTCCCTACCCTTCCACCAAAACAAGTAAGAAAGACAATGCAGACTGAGTTCAATGAGTCAGACAGGGAGGGTAGTCCTCCTTCCATGACCCCCGACCCCCTTCAAGAAAAATGGATAGAAAGACCCAAGGTCTCTGGATCCCCACTGGAGACAAGCAGCCCTATGCCCTTGTCAAGGTAGAATAAAAAGGGTGGAGGGAAGAATTCAAAAGGTTAAGAGTCTCTTAGACATTGGTGCCCAAACGCATTAAGCCCAAACCCCCACCGAGGTAGAGGTAAACTCATGACATTGGGAGATTTAGCGATGAACATGGTGACACATGGCAAACAGGTTTGCATGTACTTAAGAATGGAACCCTCTGGGCAATTTCAGGTGGCTGTAATTGTGATTTGCACCACTGAGTGCATTGTAGGAATTGACATTTTGGCTACTTGTGGCAGGGAGCATCACTGCCACCTCAGGGGGTCTGCCCCCTCACAACAAAGGATTTAAGCCATTAACAGTGGCATGTGTCCATTCCCTTCCTGCCACTTAAGTTACCCAGTCCCTGACAGGGCTAATCAACAAAAATGGCACTGCCTACCAGGTGGAAAAAAGGACATTATTTTGTTAATTCCTGACTTGCTGCAGGCAGGAGTGTTACCTACCACCCTGTTGCAGTTTAATAGCCAAGTCTGCCACCGTAAAAAAGGCCTCAGGAGCCTGGAGGCTGACAGTGGATTACTGGATTACTGCAGACTGAATGCCGAGGTGCTACCCTTGGCTCCTGTGATACCTGACATCATTGCTGTCACCGAGGTGGTGGCAGCCACATGGGAGACTGATGTGCTGTTATTAATCTGGATAATGCCTTCTTCTTCATACCTTTGTAGGATAAAATTCAGGACCAATTTGCATTTACATGGAATAGCCCGCAGCATGCTTTCACTGTACTTCTGCAGGGAAACTTCAATTCCCTTGCAACTTGCCATCAGTAGGTAGAGCTAGATCTGTAAAAAGTCCAATTATCCCCAGAAAGTACTTGTCATTCACTATATTGATGACATCCTCATTGCTGGCCTAAGAAACAAATTGATCAGGCCCTACATAGAGTCATTGACACTATGATACATACAGGCTGGGCCATGAATCCTGATAAGGTCCAGGGGCCTATTCAACAACTGCAGTTCCTGGGAGCCACCTGGGCTGATAATCAGAAGAATATATCTGACACAGTTAAATGAAAATTGCTGTGCTTGGCAATTCCCACCAACAATAGGCTTCTGGGCCTATTCGGCTGTTGGAGACAACACGCACCACGTGTGGGTATTCATCCCCTCTAGTTAAGGTTACCCACAAGGAAGTCCCCTTTAATTGGGTCCCAACAATCACAGGTCTTGGGGCCAAGCAACATGCAGTGGCACTGTCCCTGCCACTGGGACCACTGGCGCTTGCCGGCTGTGTACCCAATGTCCGTTCCACCATTGTAACTTGGAAGTAGATAAATTTGTTTTTTGATTATTACAGGTTCACAGCTGGAAGGAGTTTTGCTTTTGGTCTCAGATGAGACTTTGAACTTTGGACTTTTAAGTTGGTGCTGGAACTAGTTAAGACTTTTGGGACTGTTGGGATGAAATAATTGTATTTTGTATGTGAGTGACAGGAATTTTGAGGGTCCAGTGGCAGAATGATAGAGTTTTGATGTTATTGTCCCCCAAAAACTCATGTGGAAATTTGACCTTCAATGTGACAGTGTTGGGAACTGTTTTGAGTCATGGGGGCAGATCCCTCATGAATGGATTAGTGCTCTCCCTGGGGGGTGGGGGTAGTGAGTGAGTTCTCACCTTATTAGTTCCCATGAGAGCTGGTTGTTTGAAAAGACCCTGGCACCTCCCCTCTCTCTCTTTTGGTTCCTCTCACCATGTGATCTGCTTGTACCCATCAGTTGCTTGCCATTTTCCGCCATGAGTAGAAGCAGCCTGAGGCCTGCACAAGATGCAGCTGTCCCAGAATCATAAGCCAAGTAACCCTCTGTTCTATATAAATTACCCAGTCTCAGGTATTCTGTTATAGCAACACAAAAATGGACTAATACACTGGCCTTATGGAACTATAGGTCTCAGCAACTCCTACCAACATAAATTGGAGCCTATGGCAAAAAGAGATTGCTATTGAAATAAGTTGGCCCCTTGAACATGTAAATTACTTGAAAGAGCCACGAGGTACACTCCCTACAAATGCCAACTCCTTTCCTGCTATTGGGCCCTAATGGAAACAGAG
>NW_007779024.1:0-1071 GCF_000696425.1 Galeopterus variegatus
AAATCAGACTGTGGGACCTAATCAGGATTATAAAGATAAAGTCATACTTGAAAATAAGTTTAACTTATTATCACTCTCTATAAGTTCAAATTAATTAAGTTTATAAAAATATTTCACACAAAAAAAGACAATAGTGTTTGATTAAAGTTACTGTTATTTCACTCATAATTTGGCCGATGTTTTTTATTTCCATTATGACTGGGGTTATTTATATGTATGAGGGTACTTCAAAAAGTTCATGAAAAGATTTGTATCATATTTCAAACTTATGTTTCCACTTAATTTTTGAAGTACCCCCGTATATGATATTTAGAATTCTTTGAAAGAAATGCATAGTCATTAGGGGCTGGCCAGCTAGCTCAGTTGGTTACAGCACAGTGTTGTAACACCAAGGTCAAAGGTAACGACCCCTGTACCGGCCAGCTGTCAAAAAGGAAAAAAAAAAACATAGTAATTGGTATATTTGAATTAGTGGTAAATTATCCTTTGTGACAAAGCATTATTAAATGCACATTGATTTTTTTCAGGTTCCATGCAATTTTGAATGCCAGCTAAAAATGTTTTGGTGCTAATACACTTCTATTCTGCTACTGTTAATGCTGTATCCTCGAATATTTTCTCAACTCTTCAACTGCCTGTTTATTCTGTTATTACTCTGTTTCCCACAACAGAGGCAGGAGAGGGACGTACAGGATTCAGATCAAGGCTTCACTCTTTCAGTACAGGCACAAGCCCCAATATGTGCTCCAAATAGAAAATGAGTTGTTTTTGGAAAACACTGCATGCCACCTCACTTCTTAGAGACTGACAGAGTGCTAAAGGAATGGCCTGAAGTATTAGACAATTTTTGTTTTATTTCAAATTATCCCCTTGATTTGCTGTGAAACTTTGGGAAAATCCTTTAGTCTAATTGCTTTTCTGTTCTTAATCTGTAAAATTGAAAACTGTGATTTAGAATCCACAGATGCATAGAGTTGAAAAGGAAATTTAAAGTCATCTAGTCTAATCAAACACATTTTCTACCATATACACAGATCTGTAATGATATATTTAATGTTATGAATAGTTATA
>NW_007779024.1:2651-3216 GCF_000696425.1 Galeopterus variegatus
TTGCAAGGGGTTGGGGGGAAGGAGGGATAAATGAGCACAGCGCAGAGAATTTTCAGAACAATGAAACTTTTCTGTATGATGCAATAGTGGATACATGGCATTATGCATTTGCCCAGACTCACAGAATATACAACTTCACAAGTGCACCCTGATATAAACTGTGAGTTTTAGGTGACGATGATGTGTCAGTGTAGGCTCACCAGTGGTGACCAACGTACCCGGGGATGTTGACAGCGAGGGAGGGTGTGTTTATGTAAGGGTGGAGGGTATATGGGAACTCCCTGTACCTTCCACTAAATTTTTCTGTGAACCTAAAACTCTTCTAAAAAATGGTCTTTTTTAAAAGTAAATAATTATATTTCTAAATATAGATAAATATCCCTGCCTTTGGGGATTTTAAATCATTGGTTGTAATGCAAGGGAGAATATGGAAGCAGAGAAGAAACTGCAGAATAATTTTGAAGATCTGTGAAGGGGGTGGAGGGGCAGAATGAATCAGAAAATCAGCTTCAGTCCCTCTGGGGACCCTTCCTGTGCGGGCCCAGTAGAAGTGGCCGTCCCCCTT
>NW_007779025.1:0-3216 GCF_000696425.1 Galeopterus variegatus
GCCCCCAGTCCCACAACCTCAAGGTGCTGAATTCCCCAACAACTGTGTGGTCTTGGAAGCAGGTCTTTCTCCCATCAAGACTTGAGATAAGATCATTGCTCTGCTGACACCTTAATGACAGCTTTGTAGAGGATCTAGCTACAAACATGTAGGATGACCTACACAAACTGAGATAACAAATGTATGTGGTTTTAAGCTACTCAGTTTATGGTAATACTGTTACACAGCAATAGATAAGTAATACATACTTTCTCGTTTAAATCGCACAACAATCCTCACGAGTAGGTCTTATTATTTACCCTCATTTCCAATGAGGATATGGAAGCCCAGAGTGGGTGTGTAACTTTTGCAAGGCCACACAGCTAGGAAGTGGCAGAGCTGGAATTCAAACCCACATCTATGACCCCAGCACCTCAGACCTTAATGATTACAAAGCAGCATCACAGCCGTTATCTTCTTGGATGCTGACAATACTCCTGTGACATGGAAAGGGCTGGGATTATTGTGCCTCTGAGAGTTGGTGAAACTGAGACTCAGGGTTGGAGAAGTGACAGGCCCAAGGCTATCAGGAAGTGCAGAGGCAGAACTACAAGCCAGATCTAATGCACTGTACTACCCTTTCTCTAAACGAGGATAGAATTTTCCACCAAATGGATCCCCAGCCTTTTACAAGAAATTTTTCAAACTACAAATATGTGACAAGTGGTTTGATTCAAGAACAAATGAATTTTGCTTACAATCTAGCAGGCCTAGACAATAAATTGGCAAATTCATTCAGCAGGGTTCCAGCAAAACTTATTCATTTAAAAATGAGGCCATTACTGGCTGCTTATCTAATCAGAGGCAATGGGCTTAAATTGTGCGTATTGATATTAATTGCCCAAGATTTGCATTTTCTAGCAGGGGCTGTCCCAGGAGAACACAAGCATGATAATTCATCAGAGGCTTCTTATACACACACCAGCCCAGCACTGTCACCTGTGTTATCTGAGTCCATAATTTACAGCATGACAGTCCACAGGAAGGCTCAGCATGGTGCTAAAATGACACAAAAGATCTATAGGATGTTTGCTGATTGCTAATGGCTGTCTCTGTTTTGAAACATTGGACTGGCTTCTGGGACATTTCCAGATTAAGGAAATTTATCCTCATTTTCAGATGTTATATGCTTTCCTGTAATTAGGATTGAGCAATCACCCCTGGAAAAGGCGGCACACAGAAGACCTTTTCATCCCCTTTCTTGAAGTGGCCAAGCTAGACACCTGAGCATTTCACTTCTTCGGGGCCTCAGATCTTCCATCTGTAAAGTGGGGAGCTTGGCCAGAATTCTACATATGGCCCTCATCAACTCAAATGTCTCCAGGCTCTGTGGTTCTCAGTGTGTCTCCTTTGATGGGCAGAGCTCATACGTGATTGCATGTGTCTCTCGTCAAGCTCTCCTACCCAGGGAACAGCTGCTCTGATGAATCAGGCCCTCCCCTGAGCCCAAAGCACTCCATGCCACAAGGCCCACAAGCCCCTCCTCCTTACTGCTCCTTATACCTGAGCTCCTCCAGCACAGGGCAAAGGCTCACAGGCACTGTCAGGAATGGGGGTCTTTGCACTGCTCTTGAGAGGGCCCTGGGGGATCCCAGCTGATTTGCCAACCTGCCCCCAGCCCACCCAGAAGGATGGGATGGCAGCTATGAGTGTGGCTTTCCTGAGCCTGGTTCCTCTTTGTGGGGGGCAGGAAGAAGAGAAGGTTGGGGGGCCTGGTGCCAGTTTTCAGACATAAGCTGTTGGATCTCATGATTTGCAATAATTATGTTCTATAAGGTCTTTTTGAACATGGAGTTAGCAAATGTAAAGCATTGCTCCTAGGGGAAATACAGGGTCAGGTTCCTGCGAGCCTCTCTTCACAACATTCATCAGCCCATCCATACATACCTTGTCTTATGTGTGTTTCTGTTTAAAGACATCTCATGTAATATATAACTGTTGATTCATTAACATCAAATGTGTAGGCCACAGCACTGTAACTCACGCCCAAACACAGCTTATCTAACACACGTATTTCTGTGTGAGGCACGTCACAGCCTCTTGCACTTAGGAACATGAGACACCACTTCAGCACTAAGCTTGTGGCCCATTTTAAACAGCAGAATCACCAACAAAGAGCATTAAAGTGCAAAAATGTGGCACTAAATAGATCACAAAAAGACACCTTATGGTAAGAGAGCTGAGACAGGAAGGCAGAGTGTGGCCTTGTTTGACGTCAGCTGGGAACGTGTGCTTTGTTCTGCACACGTCCATGACTGACCACAAAAGCCCATGAGTATTGATTTGGGGGTTACACATACATTTTAGTGAGGAGGGGAATCTGTAAACACAGAGTCCATGAATAATGAGGATCTACTCTACTTTTTTGTCCTTTGGCAGAGGAGGGGCTGGCACTTGCAGCTGATATGACAGGGAAGGTGGGCAGATTTTGTGGGAAAAGTTCAGATAGCCTGGCGTTTGGANCATGATTTGCAATAATTATGTTCTATAAGGTCTTTTTGAACATGGAGTTAGCAAATGTAAAACATTGCTCCTAGGGGAAATACAGGGTCAGGTTCCTGCGAGCCTCTCTTCACAACATTCATCAGCCCATCAATACATACCTTGTCTTATGTGTGTTTCTGTTTAAAGACATCTCATGTAATATATAACTGTTGATTCATTAACATCAAATGTGTAGCCCACAGCACTGTAACTCACGCCCAAACACAGCTTATCTAACACATGTATTTCTGTGTGAGGCACGTCACAGCCTCTTGCACTTAGGAACATGAGATACCACTTCAGCACTAAGCTTATGGCCCATTTTAAACAGCAGAATCACCAACAAAGAGCATTAAAGTGCAAAAAATGTGGCACTAAATAGACCACAAAAAGACACCTTATGGTAAGAGAGCTGAGACAGGAAGGCAGAGTGTGGCCTTGTTTGACGTCAGCTGGGAACATGTGCTTTGTTCTGCACACGTCCATGACTGACCACAAAAGCCCATGAGTATTGATTTGGGGGTTACACATACATTTTAGTGAGGAGGGGAATCTAAACACAGAGTCCATGAATAATGAGGATCTACTCTACTTTTTTGTCCTTTGGCAGAGGAGGGGCTGGTACTCGCAAGTGATATGACAGGGAAGGTGGGCAGATTTTGTGGGAAAAGTTCAGATAGCCTGGCGTTTGGA
>NW_007779026.1:0-405 GCF_000696425.1 Galeopterus variegatus
TCCTATTCTCAATTTCCCCTAATGGTATAGCTTCGGGAAAATTACTTAAAGTCTCTTAGCTTCACTTTAGAGTTTAGAGGCAACAGGTCTTTGGAATCAGACCAATTTAACAAGTAATCATTGAGCAAATATGATGTGCCCAGAGCTGTGCTGGGAAACATGGATCAGACTGAGGTGACAAAGACATAGTCCTTTGTTTCCAATGATTCATGTTCCATCAGTGAGCAAATTGAATTTACAGAAGCTAATCAAATAAAATCCTATAAATATTTGTTAAGTTCCAATGCCATGATGAGTGAGTCATGAGGACACTGAGATTTGTTCTAAAAATCACAGTGATACCGTGAAAACAGCAACTGGTTTGCCATTAGGAGAAACCAGGTTCTGTGAATTACTTGCAGTGAG
>NW_007779026.1:2058-3216 GCF_000696425.1 Galeopterus variegatus
TGTTGGAGTATAGATTTGAAGAAATATTACATGGAGCACCTAAAGACAAAGTTATAGAATACATAAAAATTAAAGTAATAAAGATTGAAATGGTAAGATCTAACATAGTACAACTGGATTTCTGAAAGTAGACAATAGAGAAAGTGGGTGATAGTTTTTAACAACAAAATATAAGAAACTGGTGCAGAGAGAATTTGAGGACATGAGTTGATGTATGTGTGGATAAACTCTAAACAAATGTTGGTCATGTAAAATAATAATTTCAATAAATAATTTCTGTGGATAAAACCATGCAGTGACCCTAAAACACAGAGAAATTAACTAGAAAGGGAGGTGATTGGAATTAAGCCATTGTGAAGTTTCTGTGTAATTAAACATGAGGGTAGCAATACTGAAAAATTTGAGACTTGGTTGTGTGTGTGTTAATTAAAACCTTTTATTTCAAAAACAGTAAAGTGTATAACAGATTTCAACAAATGTGTATCAAACAAAAATGTAGAAGTAGCAGGAACAGTGAGAACAAAAATAAAGCACAAAATATGGAAATATAAATCCAACTACATCAATATAGAATAAATGCAAGTGGATTAAACTCACAAGTTAAAGACAACTAAGTTGAAAACCTGTACAAATGTCTAATGAAAAAATAATATTTATAAGGGACACTTTTAAACATATACATATACTGAAAGATTAAATAAAAAACATAACAACATAGTATAACCAGGCCAAATAGAAAACAAAGAGTAATACTGCATTCAACAGTGACATATCTTACATTTTTTTGTAGTGCTGGATTATGGCAAAAACTTTAACAAATTCCCCAAAATTGAAATCAGTGTAAATTATCTGAGCACAATTTAATTCATCTAGGAACCAATTACACAACCAGAAGAACCTTAACTTTGGAGAACTTGAATGATACATTTCTTGTTTTATTTTTTATTTTTTGGTCCTTTGAGACTGGCCGCACCATGCTCAGCCAGTGAGCGCACCGGCCATCCCTATATAGGATCCAGCACCGCACTCTCCCGAGTGAGCCACGGGCTCGGCCCTTGAATGATACATTTCTAAATAACCTACGGGTCCAAAAAAATTTTAAAACATAAAACTTTGTGAAACAGAGCTAAAGTGTGCTCAGATGAAAATTTAAGCCTT
>NW_007779027.1:0-3216 GCF_000696425.1 Galeopterus variegatus
ATGCATGCATGCTGAAAGGCCCAGCTCAGATGTCACTCCTCTGTGAGCTTCATAGATTTCTACAGCCAGAAGTAGTCTCTTGCATCTGAAATCCTATAGCTTTGTTTGTCCCTCTTTTGTGGGACTTCTCATATTCTCCTTATATTTATCAGTGTTCAGGTCTTGTCTTCCTGACCGGATTGTAAGGTCCTCCTGATGGAAACAGTGTCCTGTTTATTTTGGGGGTGCCACATGGGTTTATTGACAATTTATTAAATATTTTTCTCAATGATAGAATTTCACCTTTTATTTGTTGAGGCAGTTTTAGAACACATTTTGATATAAAAATCAAGAGATGGTCTTCACTATTGTTTGAAGGGTGTTAGTTTAAAATATCAAAACTAACCAAGCATTCTGTTCCTCATTTACAGTCGGAAGGTTTCTGTCATTTGAGATTCTGAAATTAAGCCTATGAATGTTCATTCAATGGATTCTGGTTTCCAGACTTTGAAACTCTCTGCCAAGACAGAATCACAGATCTAACTGAGTAATCTTTATTTTTATCCTGAAAATGAAGAAAAGAATTTCCTAAACCTCTGGGACAAGCTACTATTTAGCTATTACCTCTAGAATCAGAGCCACTGTGTTTATGAGGGGTAGGGATGAAATTTCTTCTTAGAGCACTAAATACAAGTCTACTTAAAGAAACGAGTAGCCTTTAGCTTCTCGTTTGAATTAAGTTTTGGGATACTGAACATAGAGGAAGCAGAAAAATCAAGGAACAGAACACAGTTATGCTTTTAGAATGGCAAAGCTTTTGTTACAAAAGAAGCCAGTAGCCCCTGCAGCAGGTTGGTTTGGGCCCCGGGAAGCCCTTGGGAAGCTGTCAGTGGCCCCAGGCATTTCTGTCTTGGGAACCCCACATAGGGGTGTGCCTGAGGACCTGAACATCATGGGAAACTGTTTTGGCAAGCTTGCTTATTAAAAACAAAAAGCATTGCCATTAATAATCACTCTTGCAGTTCTTCTAAAAATAACTGTAGTGCTATGAGGGATTCTTTTGGGTCCAAATTATTAGTCAGGTCCACATTTATGTGCTTTAGAGGATCACCAGCTGATGGGTCTGGCCTCAAGAACACCGGACTTCCATATCTGGGCCTTATAGAAACAGTGAGTAGGAACACTGCATTCATATAGATCCTAAGAGTTTGCAAAGAGTCTCACATACATTATCTCACTGTACCCGGGGATAGGCAAAAGCCATCTTCTCCTAACTTCGGCTAATATGGGTGGTGAAGATTAAGGACTGTGATCGATAAGGTCTTAAATGGCATCTACTTTGGAAGTTAAGTGTGTGTCCTCTTCTGGTTGCAATGTCTCACAAGGCTACAGACATCTGGAGCTGACAGATCAGATCACTACTAGTTAGCATCAAGATGGTGTTAAAGCCCTCAGTCA
The DNA here is from genome assembly GCF_000696425.1 of Galeopterus variegatus. NCBI lineage: Eukaryota > Metazoa > Chordata > Mammalia > Dermoptera > Cynocephalidae > Galeopterus > Galeopterus variegatus. The sequence continues at coordinate 1,438 of NW_007779027.1, forward strand.
GAATTAATCACACCAGCTATTCTTGGGTTTGCCCTGAGGTTATCCCCATAGTCATTAATGAGACTGGGTATGACAAGGTCCGGATTTTACATTTTTTGTAGAGGACCAATAAGCATTTAGGAAATCTACCAGGAATTATTTTCTAAGTATCTCAGTGTGGGATCTGTGGTCTATTTATTGCTTAGATTCTAGACTATCCTTGGGGATCACTGGGTATTTATCCTTATAAATAGTTAGCAGGCTAAATATATTGGGGGGAAAAACTGCAGTATAGCATGTGTATGTTAGGAGGTAAGCGGGACAGTAAGAAGCTAAGAAGAGAGCAGGTATCTGCGGCTCCCTTTCCCCATTGTAATGGAAAGTGGGGGTGGGTGGGACCAAGAGGAGGGAGAAGGTATAGGTTTGGAGGAGTGAGAAGGTTGGAATAAGTGTGGTAGGCTCATCCACCTTCTATCTTAGCTTCGCTGGGAGAGGTTTTTAAAAACTCAGATTTCTACACCCACTATTAGTGAATCACAATCTCTGGGAGGGAGGCCCAGGGATCTGCATGTCAAACAACCAGATGATTTTGATGCACCTGGGGGCTAGTTGGTTTGGGCCTCTAGAAGCCTCTTAAAAGGCTCTCTCATAGACCCTAGTCACCCGTGTCTCAGGGAATCCCACTTACAGTTGTGCCTGAAGACCTACACACCATAGGAAATGGTCTTCAGCAAGCTTGGTTATTAATAAAGAAGCTTGCAAACCACTGGTATAACCAATGACAGGCTGCAAGCAATAGTGTAAAAAGCTCTGGACTAGGGTCCTGTGTTCAAGTCCTACCACTGTCTTGATGTGCGACTTTGTAGAAGTTGCTTTGCCTCTCTGGGTCTCAGTTTCCTCATCTGTAAAATGAAGGGGTGGGTGGACTAAAAAAGGGCTAATATTCCAGGAAGCACCCACGGTCTGATTCAAGACTGTCTATGACACAGATGCCTGGAGCCACTTAGGGATTCTGTGATGATCCCTGTGTAGGTGCAGGGAGGACAGGTTGGGGAAACAGAGGAATGGGTGTGGAGGCAGGAGGGAGAAGAGACTCAAGCAAGCGGCCTCTCCATGGAGGTGATCCCAGTTTTGTGGGGCCTGAAGCTTGTATAATTTAAAGGGGTCCTCTTTTTTAAAATTGAAACAGTTGATTGTACATATCTGTGGGGTACAGAGGTAAGTATCAATATCTGTGTGCAATATGTGGTGCTCGAATCAGGATGATTAGTATATTCAACATTACACAATGTAGTTTTTCCTGGCCCCCTACCAATTCTTCCCTAACCCCCCTGCCCCCTTCCCCTTTCCTGCCTCTGATAACCTCAATTCTGTTCTCTCCTTTTCAAAGTTCAATATATTTTTGTGATTGTTGTGTTTTTCTTATTTATTTATTTTTTAGCTGCCACTTATGAGTGCAGACATGCGGTATTTCTCTTCAGTACTTGGCTTATTTCACTTAACATAATTTTCTCTAAGTTCATCCATGTTGCTGTGAATGACAGTATTTCATTCTTTTTTATGGCAGAGTAGTACTCCATTGTGTAAATATACCACATTTTGTAAAGGGGTCCTCTTTAACAAAAAGAATACAAAATTACAGCTGAGAATTAAGTATAAAATTGAATATTTATTTAGAATGATAACAGGAATCACAATAAACTACATATTTTATGAAAAATGTCATAAATACAGAATCCAGAAAAATAACTTAATATTTAATTAGTTTGTTGCACAACACACCTTGATAATACTTTTTCC
>NW_007779028.1:0-1052 GCF_000696425.1 Galeopterus variegatus
CCACAACAACAACAACAAAAACATAACAACAATGAAATAAAAGCAAACAAACTCTCAGTCTCTTTGGAAGATGCTAGGGAAATAACTCATTTTTTCTAAAACTAGTGAGTAAAATGGAAGAGTCAGGCATTTATCCTGTCTTTCCTATATGAATTATACCTCAGGGAAACCATAAATAGCTGAGGAGGGAACATTTTTGTCTAGTACAGTATCCTAGCTTGTAAATAAAGAGAGAATAAAATAATTAAAACATAATATTTTGCAAACCCCTATTGAAATATTGGATCTAGCAAATGATCATCAGTGACTGCTAACATCACAGAGAGACAATGACATAATGGGCCTCCCACAGTAAGAACATGTACCTCTGAAGACAAATTGAAGTGAGACCAAGCCTCAGGATCCAGCAACCGACTACCAGGAAATGCAGGGGACAGAGGAACATGTTAAATGACATTACTGGGATGGAGCCAGCAAATCCAGACCTTGGATTTATGGGGTAAAGGGGAAATATTAGATGAAGGGGGAACCTACAGATTAAAAGAAATGTAAGAGACAGCTGACATAGCAACCAATGCAACAAGTGGAACTTGTTTGGATCCTGATGTAAACAAATCAATTGTAAAAAAGAAAGAAGATGGGGGAGAAAATTGGAGAAATTTAAAAATGCTTAACTTTTTATCATATTAAGGAATTTTTATTAATTTTTAAAATGTGAAAAAAAGTAAAAATTCAATGGTATGATATTTTTAAACTTAATAAAATTGGATATATTTGCAAAAAATAAATAAATAAAAGATATGTATAGGGTCACACACACACAAAGAACAAATGTCAAAAAAGATACTAAAAAAAAAAAAGATACTAAAGGCCAATAATTTACTTTACCATTTATTCTAGGGGCTCTCCAGCCTCTTAGAAGTAAAGCAAATAAACTTCTTCCTAAAAAGTACTATAACCTCTTAACTGAGAAATAGGGCAAGCTGAAAATCTAATAAAAAAAGAAAACTGACAGCCACATCATTGTGTGTTTCTACTGAGAAAAAAAAAAA
>NW_007779028.1:2808-3216 GCF_000696425.1 Galeopterus variegatus
AGAATTGGATTATAACCTAAAGTATATATAAAAAATCCTTGAGTCCAAAATGATTGTTATAGATAAAAGATTGAATAAATAAATAAACGGGTTAGAATAGACAACTACTGTGCAAAAGAATAAATACTCCACCATGAAGGAAGTAGATCATAATTCCTGAACATAGTGGCTTCCTTCCAAAGAGTACAACATAGAAAGGGGGAAAGTATTTTATAGTGGATAAATCTGATGAGCACTACCTTGGCCAGGTGATTTAGGTTAACATCAGCACTGTCACCATGATCGTATGTACTTTTGATATGACATGAGAATGACACTTCCCTCCTGAAGTCTTATTGCTAAAAAACCATAATTCCAGTCTAATCATGAGAAAACCACCAGGCAAATAGAAGAGATATTCTACAAAAT
>NW_007779029.1:0-321 GCF_000696425.1 Galeopterus variegatus
AAATAACTGTAATTGAAGGTCGAAGGTGATAAGTGCCACAGAGAGGTGGAGATAAGTGTACAGGGACGTCAGGACACAGAGGTAGAACTCAGCTCAGAGCCAGTCCAGGAAAGCCTCATCAAGCAGATATCCAGTCTGGCCTTGAAGAATGGGTGGCATCTATTTATGTGGAGTTGGTTCCATCAATGGTGCCAAGACAAGTTCTTTTTAAGTTGACCATTGGTATTTGGAAGATGTTTCACACAGAAACAGTATTCTGTCTGGTCTCTTTGGTCTCCCTGGTCTGCCCACAAAAGCTCATTTAACTCACAACGTACCCAA
>NW_007779029.1:2199-3216 GCF_000696425.1 Galeopterus variegatus
ATGGCAGTATTTCATTCGTTTTTATAGCTGAGTAGTATTCCATTGTGTAGATATACCACATTTTCCGTATCCACTCATCCAATGATGGACATTTGGGCTGGTTCCAACTCTCGGCTATTGTGAAGAGTGCTGTGATGAACACTGGGGAACACGTATACCTTCGACTTGATGCTTTCCATTGCTCTGGGTATATTCCCAGCAGTGGGATAGCTGGGTCCTATGGCAGATCTATCTGCAACTGTTTGAGGTATAAATACCTGTTAAGTCTTTTGTAGGCCGTAACATCCATTGCAAATAGGAATTAGCATTGATGTGAGTTTGGCTGTCAGAGATGGTGCCAGATTTCCCAGCTGCTAGCCAGTTACAGTGTTTCCAAAAGATGGAGGTAAGTCACACTGCTGGAGAACACGGACTGGAGAGGCCACAGGGCTAGGGAGCTAAAATAATTTAGCATGGATATTTTTATCAAAAATTGGTCAGATAGAATCCTTATCTTTTAGAGACAAATACTGACATATTTATGAATGAAGTAATATGTCTGGGATTTGCTTCCCCTGGGGGCGAGTAGTTGAAGGTACAGATAAAACTGGCCAGCTCTCTTCTTCGATATGTATCTGAAATTTTCCATAGTGAAAAGTTTTCAAAATGATCAGATAAATAAAATCACGTATTCTCTACTCAAGCAAATGTCAAAATGGGTCCTTTGCCGAGGCCTCACATGCTCGCTGCCCGCGAGGCTAACCCAGCTAGCATTTCCCTAGCTCTTGTCACACAGTCCTGCCCCTGTGCCCTAAGATGGCCCTGAAGCCAGCAGGAAGGAAGCATCTGTCTCTTACTTGGAAGCCTCACTGTGGGGCCCTGTGTCTGCTGCCATCATATTCTTCTTCCCAGCAGCAGCGACCTTGAGCGTGGGGACTCCTGCACATTTTTGATATGATATAAACATATACAATTTGTATTTGTCCGGTATACCTCAATAAAGCTGGAATAGATACATTTAAGAAAAAAAATCTGTGA
>NW_007779030.1:0-950 GCF_000696425.1 Galeopterus variegatus
GGGTGACTAAACCAGAGAATTTGGGTTTGGCGGGACTTTGTGTGGCCCTGAAAGAGAGAGCAAACTGGATTTCCTTTATTAAGGTTAAGAGGCCTGTGATGACTGTCAGTGGTCAATGATGCTACCAGCAGTGTCACAAAGTGCCCTCCAACCAGAGCAGGCAACCTGGCAGCACTAAGTGTGTCTGGTCCTGTTATTCCCTCTCCCTGACCTCAGCAAAGTATCCTCTAGGACCAGCGGGAGATGCCTGCCAGTCCTCAGGGGAGGCAACTCAAGAGCCTGGCCTTGTGCACCAGAATTTCCCAGCTCTTTCCTGCCTTGGCTCTGTGTCGAAGTTAGCCATGCCGATCTGCCCTCTCTGGCAGCTCCCCAGAACCTGTACCTTGTTCTGTTCGGCCCAAACTCCCTTCTTGTTAATGATCTCAGACACTTACCAAAAACAAAGAATAATACCAAAGGTCTAATTGACCAGTGTAAATCTAACTTTTTAGTCAAAAGTTATTTATTTGGTATATACAAGGGTGTTAGGTGTAGCCTGTGGTGCTGCAGATACATAATTCACAAACAATACTCAAAAAAGCAGATTAAATAGGATGATTTTAGGTAGTGCTAAGTAGAAACATCCTGATTATTTGAGGTAGTTATGTTCTAGAAAGTCACCATGAACACTGATTTAAGCAAGTGCTGAATCGTTACCCCTAGTGGGAATACAGAGTTAGGTTCCTGCCAGCCTCTGGTCACAACATTGGTCAATACAAAACCCTATTTTATGTGTGTTTCTGTTTAAAAACAACACCTTATCTAATATGTATTATTGATTCATTGACATTGTACCCATGGCCAGCAGCACTATAACTCATGCCTGAACAAAGCTAATCTAACACACGCGTTTTCTCCAGAAAACACATCACAGCATTCTTGTGCTTAGAAGTACTAGGCAGCACTTTAGC
>NW_007779030.1:2835-3216 GCF_000696425.1 Galeopterus variegatus
GGGGGGACAACACATCCAAACTCTTATCAGAGAGAAATCAAAGATTACACCTAGGTCTGGGACTTGAGCAGCAGAATGGTTGGTGTAGGGGAAGCTGGACTCTGTTTTAGATTGTTACATTTGACATCCAAGTAAAATATCATGGAGGTTGTTGGATATGACAGGCTGGAGCTTAAAGCTGAGATATCAATTTGAGAGTTATCAGCATATAAATGGTATTTACAGCCACAGAACTAATTTTTGAAATACAGTTTGTTAATGTGGAAGATGAAGTTTTAAGTGTGGAGTCACAAGGAGTCTGTGGGAAAACTTCTCTTGCCCCATAAATAAAGTGCAATGCCCAGCACTGACAGGTTTAGGGTTCCTCCTGCTCATGGATCA
>NW_007779031.1:0-1488 GCF_000696425.1 Galeopterus variegatus
AGTGCATTATGGTACATCTACACCTGTCCTTCCCCTAGCCTTTCCCATCTCAGTAAATAGCATCACTGTTAAACCAGTTGCCCAAGCTAGAAACCTAGAATCATTCTTAAGTTTCCTTCCTTCTCTTTCAACTTGTCATTCCAAGTCCTATCATTTTCTAAAATATACAGGGAGTCGTATTTACTTAAATGGGTAATAGATGCCTAAAAGTCAATGTAAAAAGAAAGTATGAATATTTTTAAGGGTTTACTCACCCTGGATATGGAAGGAAACATGTTGTTCAAGTAGTTAGGAAAGTGAGTGTTGACTCCACCAACACTGTGGAAAATAAAATTAAGTTAACTGAGAGCCTTAAAGAAATGTGGACAGGAAAGAATTAGAAAATAATGATGGGCTGGCCAGTTACTCAGTTGGCAAGAGCCTGGTGCTGATAACACCAAGGTCAAGAGTTAAGATCCTCCTACCGACCAGTCACCAAAACACCAAAAAGAAAACCAAAACCAAAAAACAGTGATATAGGGTTGTATACATAAAACATATGTACAATACTACACAGACTTTTAAGAGACTTTTCAAAGTTAATTTTGATTATTTGCTCTCAGCACCCCGTTTAGACCCTGAAGACCAGGGCCTCTACTCTTGCCCTCTTCCTTCTGGGTCCCCTTCCACAAGCAAGAAGTCCACAGGGCTAAAGGGACAAGGCCACACTCCAGAAACTCGGGTGTCTGCAAATGAGCATGAGCGGTCCCTCACGGTACGGGCTGGAGCAAGCGATGGGAAGAGAACGGAGCAAGGTCTTCCGTCCGTCTTCTTGCCTCAGACCCCACAAACGTTAGCAGGCATCCTGGATGCAGCATTTACTGCTGACCATCAGACTAAACAACTCCCCCACTCCCGCATAAGATATGTCTCCATTATATCTCAAATCCAATGATTACATCTACAAAGATAATAAACAATTAGTATTTTAAAAGACAAGCAAAAGTAAGAAAATAAACTGTACTCACAATTTCCCAATCCACTGTAACACCTTGAAGATTTTTTTACACACACATATATGTGGAACATATATATTATATAAGTAGTATATACGCACATTTTAAAAACAAAAATGGGATATTACTATATAACCTCCTTTTTTCAATTAAAATTATATCATGTACAACTTTCTATGTCTGTAATGCCCATCAAAAACATTATTTTTATTGACTAGATGACATTGCATTATATAGATTATTTAATGCACGCGTGTACTACATAGTAGTAAGCTCTCTGGTATATACATTGTTGAACATGCTGCTTATAATCTGATGGGGAAAACAGACATTAAACAAATAAACAGGAAAAAATACATAAGCATAATTTGTGATGAAATGCCACGAAGGAAAAGCATACTATAATAGAAAATAATAGGGTTACACAATTTTGTTGCAGGAGGTCTGTCTGAGGGGAAAGAATAAGTTTGGACTTGAAGGATGAAAAATGTGG
>NW_007779031.1:1926-3215 GCF_000696425.1 Galeopterus variegatus
TCTCTGGTATATACATTGTTGAACATGCTGCTTATAATCTGATGGGGAAAACAGACATTAAGCAAATAAACAGGAAAAAATACATAAGCATAATTTGTGATGAAATGCCACGAAGGAAAAGCATACTATAATAGAAAATAATAGGGTTACACAACTTCGTTGCAGGAGGTCTGTCTGAGGGGAAAGAATAAGTTTGGACTTGAAGGATGAAAAATGTGGCATGTTAAAAGATGAGGAAGAACATTCTAGGCAGAGGGAGCAGCATATTTGAGAGCCCTGAGGTGGAAAAATTCTTAGTAAGTACTGAACACTGAACAATGTTCACTGTGGCTCGCACTTGGTGAGGCTGAGAGATGAAACTGGAGGCCTCCTGTGCGGCGACAAGGTGCATCGTGTTTTCAGTCTGTGGGAGTAGCATAATCTGATGCATAATTTAGAAAGCTCAGTCTGCCTGTTCTGTATAGAAGAATGGGTTGGGGGACAAGAGCGTAAGATGGGAGATTAATTAGGGGACTACTACGATAATCCCAACAAGATGATGGGGGCATGGAATTGAACATTTGTGTAATTTAGCCTTTTTATATAAATTGCTTCAAAATAAAGTCTCCAGTTCCCTGGGTTATGTAATGCATGACTAATTCCACAAGGTGGCAATGCTACAGTTATTAAGCAACACTGGAGCATTTCCACGGGTTACTCAGTGCACTGCAGTTTTCCCAACGTTATACATTTTTTTATGTTTGACCTTTGATTTACATTGACATTTACATTCCTTTTGAGTCTCAAGGATGTAATATATTTTAGAGTTCTTGTTTTAAAATTATAGTTTAAATAATTCCTCTGACTGGGAGAATGTGAAGGTCTCTGCCCACACATTTTCATTTCCAGTTCAGGATTTTTAACTACTTTGCTTCTTTTTCCACTTTTAAAAATAACAATAATCAAATAATATCAACCGCAATTTATTGAGCACCTTTTATGAGTGAGTCATCATGCTGGATCATTTACTCTCACAGGGTAGATGTTGTTCTCTCCATATTACAGATGAGTAAACAGAGGCTGGGGAAGATTGGTAATTTGTCACAATTATTATGTGCCAGAGCATGAATTCAAGCCCAGTCTCTTTAGACAAATTATTAAATGAATAAATTGGCAAAGGAGCAAATGTGAGTAAATAAGTAAATGACTATACATAAACAGAGAAATGGCTTGAAGAAATTGTTTTGTTCATTTTAGGTAATAAAAATTTCAGTTGCAACAAAGTTAAAAATACAACCCAATATATGCAA
>NW_007779032.1:0-658 GCF_000696425.1 Galeopterus variegatus
CACCAAGGGTTGCGATCCTGTTACCAGTCAGTAAAAAAGACAAAAAGGAAAAAAAAAATTCAAACTTCTAAGACGGTTGCATTTACAACCTATTCTTTCCCAGCTGTAGTTATTAGATGTCCGTAGGGCATGTCCAAGTAAGAGCCATCTCTTTCCCTTTTGTTTCTCTTAATATTTGACTGCCTTATTCTCTCCAAGTAATTCTGTTTATTCTCGATACTCTGTATCCCTAAAACAATCCCACAGAAGGTAACCTGGACTAAACACACTTACAGGGAAGACATGACTTTGGTACAGTTTATAGAAACTTTTCCCTGCACAACCTGATTAAGCGCATTCGTCTGAGACTTGAGTTCTTAGGTTACTAATCATGTTGTTAAACTGTAAAAGACATCAGAGTGTAATAGAATGTGCTCTAAACCTGCAATGAGGAATCTTGGATTCTCTTCCCAGTTTTGCCTTAGTTTTTTCAGCTATAACACAGGGATAATATGTCCAGATATGTCTATCCCATAGGATTTTGTAAGGTTCTAGTCATAAAGTCTAATAATTATGGAAAGGCATATTCAAAAGTATAAAATAAAAAATGTAAGTCTTCATTAATGTTTTAAAATAGACAATCCACCAAGCTTTATTCACAGGGGCTGATTCTGGAAAG
>NW_007779032.1:1251-3215 GCF_000696425.1 Galeopterus variegatus
CATTAATGTTTTAAAATAGACAATCCACCAAGCTTTATTCACAGGGGCTGATTCTGGAAAGGACCTTGCAAATAAGAGGAGACTTTCCATCTAAAATATCGTAGTACCTGTATTGACTACATTTTCTTATTTTCTATATTCTTGATGCTCTGGCATTTGGGGCCTTGACCCTGGAGAGACTGCACCTTTCAGGGCTAGCTACTTGTAGAGATAGAAAAGGACTCCCCTTTGAGAGCACTTTTGATGTGTGAGCCCACCAATCCAGAGCTCACACCTTCAACTATCTTCTTTATCAAACTCTTACAAGTTAAGACAATATTCCCTCTGTCCAAATTCATCCCAGGATCAGGCACCCAACAATTAGAGACCACCCATATGGCCCAGACCCCAATAAAATTACTCACACTATCCAATCCTGAACTTACTCAAGTACCTACCCTCGCCCACTCCTTCCCTGGAGAAGCTCAATACAGGCTCTGCCCTTCCCCCTTCTGCCTCCTGACTGACCCTGGGCCTTCCCCATGTGGTCCTGCATGGAGCAGCATGTCTCCTGTTTCTAGGGATCTGTGAGTATGAACTCCTGAATGATAGTAATTTCTGTGTCTGCTGTCTTACCACACGTGATTAAAACAAATCCAGGTACATTTTAACATAGTATCTCACATACATGATGCCTTAAACACAGGTAATGATTATTTTAAAATGTAAAGTAATCAAATGACTTAAATGAACATCAGTTGTCAGGATTTACTGGCCATAATGCATATTCTGCCTTTGACAAGCCCAACTGACAAATGGTCAATTTGGAGACTTCATATGGGGACTTACAGCACAGAAACCCAACATATACTTTTGGAATTATACATTATAGTTGGCCCCCCATGTCCATGGGTTCCACATCAGCAGATTCAACCAACAGAGAATGGGAAATATTCAGGAAAAAAAATGATGTTTGCATCTGTACTGAACACATACAGACTTTTTTCTTTGTCATTATTTCCTAAACAATACAATATAGCAATGATTTACTTAGCTTTTACATTGTATTAGGTAATATAAGTAATCTAGAGATGATTTAAAGTACACAAAAGGATGTTTGTAGGTTATATAAAAATGCAATACCATTTTACATAAGGGATCCAAGCATTATGGGTTTTGGTATTCATGGGGATCCTGGAACCAATCCCCCACAGATACCAAGGGATGAATGTATACTAGAAAAATAAGCATATCTATCAACTGCAAAAGGAAATTTAACATACCATAAAATTCACCCACTGTAAAGGCACAATTCTGTGCTTTTTAGTAAATTTACAAAGTTGTGCAACTATCACCACAATCCCATTTTAGAACATTTCCATCATCCCCAAAACTTCCCTTGTTCATCCCCACTTCCACTTGTAGTCCTAGGTACTACTGATCTGCTTTCTGACACTAAAAATTTGCTATTTCTGAACATTTCCTATAAATGGAGTTTTACAATATGTAGTCATCTTTTGTATCTTCCATTTTTCACTTAGCATTATAATTTCGAGCTTCATCCATGTTACGGCATGTATCAGTAGTTCATTCATTTTTTAGTGATGAATAGTATCCCACTGAAAGGGTATACCACCTTTTGTTTATTCATCCTCCAGTTCGTGAACATTTGAATTGGTTTTAGTTTGGGGCTATTATGAATGATGCTGCTATGAACATTCATGTACTCATCTTTGCATGGACATTTTATTACATTTCTCTTGGTTATATTTCTAGGACTGGAATCATTCAGTCATACAGTAAGCTTATATTCAACTTAAAAAAAAAAAAACTCCAAAAACTGTCAAACTGTGTTCCAAAGTAGTAGTGCTATTTTACATTCTTATTAGCAATGTAGGAATGTAGGAAGGTTACAGTTTCTCCAGATGCTTACCAACACTTGGAATTAACTATATTTTTTATTATAGTCATTATAGTGAGTGTGT
>NW_007779033.1:0-566 GCF_000696425.1 Galeopterus variegatus
AGTAGTGATTTTTAGTTCTCATTGTAGAGATCTTTCACCTCCTTGGTTAAATTGATTCCTAAGTACTTTATTTATTTTTTTGGTGGCTATTGTAAATGGGCTTACTTATTTGAATTCTCTTCCTGTTAGTTCATTATTGGAGAATATAAACATAACTGATTTTTGGACATTGATTCTGTATCCTGCAAACTTACTGAAATTATTAATCAGCTCTAAGAATTTTAGAGAGAGTCTTTAGGTTTTTTAATACATAAGATCATATCATCTACAAACACAGTGAGTTTGACTTCATCTTTTCCAATATGGCTGCCCTTTTTATTTCTTTATCTTGCCTGATTGCTCTGGCTAGTACCTCAAGTTTTATGTTAAATAGAAGTAGTAAGAGTGAGCATCCTTGTCTTATTACCGTTCTTAAGGATTCAGGATGATATTGGCAGTGGGCTTGTCATAGATGGCTTTTATTGTGTTGAGATACTTTCCTTCTATACCTAACTTGCTGAGAATCTTTATCATGAAGGATGTTGAATTTTGTCAAATGTTTTTTTCTGAATCTATTGAGATAATCA
>NW_007779033.1:2535-3215 GCF_000696425.1 Galeopterus variegatus
AGTTTTGCTTGTTATTAATTTCTAGTTTTAATCCATTGTGGTCTGAAAAGATAGTTGAGATAATTTTGATTTTTTTTAAGTTATTGAGACTTGATTTGTGACCTAATATGTAATCTATTTTGGAGAATATTCTGTGTGCTGATGAGAAGAATATATATTCCATAGTTTTTTGATGAAATGTTCTGTAGTATTGGCCAGGTCCAATTGGTCTATGTGCAGTTTAAATCCTGTGTCTCTCTGTTGACTTGTTACCTAGATGATCTTTCCAATGATGAGAGGGAGGTGTTCCGGTGCCTCACTATTATTGTATTCGGGTCTATCTCTTTCTTTAGGTCTAATAGTGTTTGCTTTATATATATAGGTGCTCCAGGGTCAAGTGCATAAATATTTTCAATTTTTATGTCTTCTTGCTGGATAGATCTCTTTATCATTATACAGAGATCTTCTTTGTTTTGATGCTTTTTTATTTAAAGTGCATTGTATTTGATATAAGAATAGCCACTCTTGCTTGTTTCTAGTTTCCAATTGCACGGTATATCTTTTTCCATCCCTTCACTGTTAGTCTGTGTGCATCTTTACCAGTGATATTAGTCTCTTGAAGACAGTATATAGTTGGGTTTTGTTTTTTAATCCAATCCATCAGTCTGTAGCTTTTGACTGGGGAGTTTAATCCATTTTAC
>NW_007779034.1:0-1127 GCF_000696425.1 Galeopterus variegatus
GTTGATAAATTTCCCCAAATGCTGCTTAGCTCATTTAACAGTTAAAGTAAGTGCGTGGTGGAAATCCCTTAGTTCACCCACACACGTCATTAGATTCCTTTGCTTTTCTTGACTGATCCTATTTGCAAAATGTCAAATGACTTTTTGACCAACTTGATTTTCAAAAATCAAATTGGGTAGTCACATTGTTTAAAGTCAAGCCAATTTTTATGTACAACGGAATCCTGAAGTTTAGAAAGAGCTTGGAATTCTGAAGTTTAGAAAGAGCTATTGTCCTTTCCCATCACTTTGGGTCTGGGTGGCCATGACCTGTGCGTGACGCCTCCCATGACTGGCCCGTGACCCCACAGGGGCTCCCTAACTGGCTCTGCTTTAGTTGACCAGTTGACCCACTTCTACTGCAGCCACATGGCACAAATCACACTGGGATACTGTGAAGCCTAGTTAAAATTTAAAACTTTTGATGCTCAGATAATAGGGAATTCCAGTTGTCACCAATTGGTAGGAAAGGACTAATTATTATACATACCTATGATCTTTCACAGGTAGAAACATTAAAGGAATCTAAAAGGTATCACTTTTTGTGAAAGAACAGACAGCCTGACTTAGACCCCTAAAATATAATGAATCTGTGCACGTGCATGTGTATGTGCATATGAGCATGTGCATGTGTCACGAAAAAGGAATCTTTTTTTAAGAACTGTTGGGGAAAAAAAGAGAGGATAGAATAGAAAACACAATGTCAATGTCCTTGTTTTTATTATATCCAATACTTTCTATGGGAATTTACCCAGGAAAAAAAGTTTCTTCTTTTCCAGACTTTTAACTGCTTGAAAATATGCTTAAATTTAAATAATCTTATTTCAACAAAATTCAGTAGCTCAGGAACTAAGTATGCTTAAATTTTTTTTCCTTTTTTTTTTTTTTGTGACCGGGAAGGGGATCGCAACCCTTGGCTTGGTGTTGCCCGCAGCCAGTGAGCGCACCAGCCATCCCTATATAGGATCCGAACCCGCGGTGGGAGCACCACTGAGCTCCCAGTGCCACACTCTCCCGAGTGAGCCACGGGGCCATCCCGAAAATATGCTTAAATTTAAATAATCTTATTTCAACAAAATTCAGTAGCT
>NW_007779034.1:2995-3215 GCF_000696425.1 Galeopterus variegatus
GTGATGGGAACTCAGAGTGATGGCGGCTAGGCTCTGGACACTGGGTTCCCCAAACTTCTTGTATTGTCTTGTGTCCCTGGGGTGCCCAGAGGCTGCAGAGTAAACCACTCCAAAGGAATGCATTGGCTATTCAGTGTACCTGTCATGGGTAAGCCAAGTACCAAACACTGGCAGGGACTCTTTCTTACACAACCCCTGGGTAAGGGGGAAAGAAACTCAG
>NW_007779035.1:0-901 GCF_000696425.1 Galeopterus variegatus
CCTCAATTACTTTGAAAATCTAAATTATTTATGGTTGACCATAACTGCATAATAGAAAAAAGAAGATGTAAAACTTCTAAAAATCCTCTCTAAATGCAGCAAAACAAGGCTAAATTATCCTCATTGGGAGAAAAGCCAGTCTGCTTTAGTGACAAGATGACTTAAAGCATTTATTTTAAAAATGCAGGTTTATTGTTTTTAAATGCCTATAGTCACATTGCTGAGAGGTGCAGGAAAGGGGAGAGTTGGCTATGCCTTAAGGATCATGCAAATATATTTCTGGTAGGAGGAAGTTGTTATAATCATGTTTAGACTTTTCTACCCATAAAGTGGTTTGATAATTATCTGAAAAAAATTTCTTTGCCTTCAACCTTAATCAGGCTAAATAATCGCCTTTGATAGAACATTTCCCTAACTGGCTGTTTTTTAAATGGAGTAAAGTGGAATTTCAGCTGGTACTAGTTGTAATTATCCAAATTTCTTAATGAGTATAAAGGAAATTGGGTCTTTTGTTTTTTTCTTTAGTTTAGCTAATAAATTCATTAGGAATAGCTTTGAACTTTATGCCTTCATTCTCTTCTAGTAATGACACTGTTCCATGAATAACTCTGTACTTTTACAAACTTGCCTGTTTACTCTCCTGTAAATATTTCTTGCTCTGATATTTGTGCTTTGATTTGGGTGCAAGGGTGGGGTAGGCAGACAGACAGGTTAATTTTGGATTGGGGTTATTCCAGATGGGAGGGATGAAAAAAACCCTGAGCCAAAATAGTTCATGATAATGAAAGAGAATTGCTGAATTCTAGACTGGTGCTACCGATGAAGTAACAGATTAGTTGGAAGAGTAACTGGGCAAGTTCACTGGAAGAACAGAAGATTGGGGCTAAATGACTGGGACATC
>NW_007779035.1:2261-3215 GCF_000696425.1 Galeopterus variegatus
CCCAGGGAAAAAGGAATGAGATGGAGGGCTGGTGGGCCCAACAGTGCTCTGCAGAGGGGGGATATGGGACTCACTGAATTAAGCTGCATCTTGGAAGGGAGACCTGGCCTTGGTGTCCATCTGCGAGGGCATGTGGGTGGCTGCAGAGGGCAGTGTCAAGGGAGCCTGAGGTGTAGACTACAGGAGCAGACAATAGTGCCAGCCAACTTTCCTTTCCCCTTTTCCTTGGATGGATTTGTATTTTCTGAGATGGGAGTGACAGAGTAGATCACCCTTCTGCTGCTGACAGACTCAGCCTGGCATTTGGCCTGCAGCTGATGTCCTGGTCTTGTCCCCACTGACTGTCACTAACAGGCAATATTTTTTCTTTCAACTTTTTTTTACAAAGGTCTACAATGAACATGCATAACTTGTAGAAGTAGAAAAAATATTTAAAACAAAATCAATTCCTTTAGCAAATGCTGATTAATACTCCCATGTGTTAGGCTTTTCTAGGAGTGGGAATAAAAAGACAAATAAGACAAGATTTCTGCTCTTAAGAAGCCATCAGTTCAGCAGAGGAAAGAGCCATGAGCTAGGCTATTTCTACCTCCAATGATAATAGCAGAATATAGAGGCATTACTTGAGAAGTTTAGGCTAAAAAGCAAACAAATTACCTTTTAACATAAGCATCTTTGTAACTACTGTAGATTGGATTTCCCCTCCCCACAATCTCATTAAAGCTTAAATCTCCACTGTAACTGTCGAGGGTGGGAAATCCTATTACAGTAATTAGAAGGTGGGGCTTGAAGAGGTGATTAGATTGTAGGACCATGCCATAGTGAATGGATTAAAAATGGTGGTCATGGGTGTGGTTCTGAGGGCTTTAAAAGGACAGCGTGTGAGGAACACTCTCTCTGCTATGCCATTTTCTGCCATGTGAGACCCCTGGGTCACTGTTGTCACCACCAAGA
>NW_007779036.1:0-1140 GCF_000696425.1 Galeopterus variegatus
ATGAGGTGGAGAATACTACACAGGGAGACACCTGCTGCCACCCACCAGCAGCAGGCGGCTGTTTAGAGTCATTTCTATGAGAGCAGCTGCAGAGTTACTGCAAGGTTTTCAGTACTTCTGTCACTGGACTCTGCTGTGGTCCTTGGTCATCTTGTGAGTATTACACTAGTGACACCCAAGGGGTCTGCCTCTGGACAAAGACTTTGAGAGACCTCTCCCCTGGCTCTTTTCATTTAGTGACAGTCTGGAGACAACCTTGGCTGCACTGCCATCATCCTGACCTTCTAGCCTTTCTTTGTCCCGTGTTTCATCTCTGTCCAACACTTCTTCCCTTCAGACAAGAAAGCCCCTTGTCATGCTGCCCTTTCCTAAATAAATAAATAACTGGGAATTTATGAAGGGCGGTTGGAATATCTGCTGGATAAGTCATTTAAATTAAGCCAAATAACCTTTTTGATAGTTTCAAAAATAGTGTTTTTTTAATAGTGTTTTAAATAGTGTTGCTTTAAAAAAAACTGTTTAAATTGGTTTCTGTAGGCAGAACCCAAGTTATAATGACTTTCGGCTTTTACCTGCAATATTTAAAAATCTTAGTTTTCTGAAAAGAACAGATATGTAATTAAACTTTCACGTGGGCAATTTCATTTGGATTTCATGTGATCCATTCTATCAAAACCATCTTTCCAAATTTTGGCTGATATTGTTGCTGCCCAGGTGGTCCTTCCTTGGCTTTTCTCTGGACATCATCACGGATGCTTGGTTGGCTGACAAGTACTGCCCCAGCTCCCTCCCCTGCTTTCAGCTCCCTGATCATAAGTTATCTTCCACAAGGGCCAGGGAAACTGATGTCTTCTTGCCTCTCTCTCCCTGTTGCAATCTCCTCCTTCACTATGATCAGAATTCTCTTTCTAAGCCAAAATGAAATCTGTCACTTCAACTAACTTTGGCTGCCCACACCCACCCCCAGCTCAAAAGTTGAGCCTAGATTTCTTGGCATACACTTTGAAAACCTTCAAAGTCTGCTACTGCCCACCCCATATGGGCTTATTCTTGGCCATTCTCTCTCATAAAACCTAGATTCCAACAACACCAAACTTCTTTCCTTTCCTTAAAATCACAGTACATGTAACGCAAAAACTT
>NW_007779036.1:2118-3215 GCF_000696425.1 Galeopterus variegatus
TCTTGTTATCATATGACCATAAGCATTTTAATCATGGTTAGCATTCTTTGCAGTGTGACATAGAAGGCATCATATTGTATGGGCTCAATAAATATATGGTGGTGGTCATTTTTTTCTTGTTTGATATATTCAATTATATAAAGGCCTATATCTTTAGCAATGTAACAAACTCCATGGAATAGTCTCTCAGTGCTATTTGAATGAAGTCTAACCCATGTCATTCTAAATGTTTTAAAATCCTATGCATAATATAAGACTTCACATATATTTGGGGGTAGCTCCTTAAAGAAAAAAGTGAATGAATAAATTTATTATTATTATTTTTCAAGTTAAAAATTAAATTTAAAAATGGACTACATGAAAAACTGATTTGTCCATGAAGTATGTGTTCATAAAACAACTGTGTGAATGTGTTTATACTCCTAAGAAATTCTAAGTAAATTCATAAATGTTTTCAGAAATAAGTGTTAAAGTAAACAAATATAATTTCACTCCACTCAAAGTATAATTCAATGAAAATTATTTTCAAGTGAGTTTTTCTGAGATTTTCATGTTAAAATTATTTTTTGACACTTTATGTTTAAGAAAAATAATTATACTTTTAGTTACCTACCGTGCAACTATAAAAGCAGAAAATATTATATGATTTTTGTGTTGAAAAGGTACTTTTTACGTAACACATATAAAATATTCTTAAAGGTTAACATGTTTTTAAACATATGTAATAATCAGGAAAAAATTAAGCTTGCAAAAATACCAAGGACATTTTAGTTTCACCTGAAAATTTTAATTTTGGCAACAGCACAAATCATTAATTTTGTAGTCTCAATGTACATTTCAGAGTGGGTGATGGACTATTTAGATTTATACATTTCAGAGACTTCCATCAAAGAATCATTAAAAGATAAGGTTAAAGATAGCATCATCTGCTTACCCGTTTGAAACGTGGATACACAGTGGTTTGTTTATATTTTATTTAAGAAACTATTCCTTTTAAAAAAGATATATTTTTCATGGGCCGGCCTGGTGGCGCACTGCTGCAGTGCGCCACTTGGGAGCGTGGTGGCACTCCCGCCGAGGGTTCGGATCCCACATAC
>NW_007779037.1:0-956 GCF_000696425.1 Galeopterus variegatus
TTTTTGTTTTATTGCTATTGTGTGTTCTTCAGTTTGGGAAGCAGCACTGGCCAGCAGAGCTCGTGTCTAAAAATAGATCATATTTTCTCTGCTGGCAGCTGCTCAGTTTTTTCTTTGGACTTTGCCAGTAGCAGTGGAGTTTTTGAGTTTATCTTTGTACTGCTTAGCTCTTAGATGTGTGTGTGCTGAATAAAGATTATTCCTAGTTCAGCCAAGGCTTCAAGGACCTTTTTGACAGTTACCTAGCTCATAGACCTGCGTGTGGGGGTTTGTGAATGGGCTTGAGGGGTCTGTGAGCACCAGAGACCCAACTCTAGCTCTACAGCATGTAGTAGGCTATACCATCTAGGTTTGTGTAAACACACTCTATGATGTTTACACAGTGACAAAATAGCCTAACGAATCATTTTTCAGAATGTATATCCCTGTTAAGTGACACATGACCGTACATGAATTTAGAAAATAAAGCAATACTGGGTGACTTTTTATGGATTACTTACTATGTAAGTTATTTTCAATTCCTAATGATAACTAATATTAGAAAAAAAATAGACATTTTCTAAGGCTGCATACAGTAAAATTTAATATAAATAAAAAATGACTGCTGCTTCTCAATTTCTGAATCTGAAAGTCACAAAAATTGACTAAGAAAAATAAAAAATAACAACTGAAGAAAAATTAACAAAGAATAAAATCGAAGGTGTCTAAAAGCAGATACACTCTAAAATTAGTATTTGCTCAAAAATTAACAGAAGAATGAATGCTTCTGACAAAATTTATATCTGTGAAATTTGACCAAGAAATAATAAACTTCTTTGAAATAATGGACTCAAAATCATATTCACAATTGTCCTACAAACCATAACTCATCAAAATAGGCATTGACCAGAATTGCTTATTGAATATTTGTTTGTAAGCTCACATGGTGAATAAATAATTCAAAATAACATTTTTTT
>NW_007779037.1:2696-3215 GCF_000696425.1 Galeopterus variegatus
TTCTTCGTATTGTATAAAAATGTATGTACAAAATATGTTTAATGATTATTGCTCCTCCCTTTTACTAAAAAATATAGGCTTTTAAATAAATATTCATTCATTCTTGTTGTCAGTACAGTTAAACATGCTTCCTCCTCTTCATATCCTGGCCCTAAATATAATATATAAGGTCTCTGGGTGTAGGCTTAACATTGGGCCAGATAAAGATTAGTATTTTCTTAAAGTACTTCTAGAAAAAAGAGAGTTATTTTCTGTGTGCTTAGAATAAGAGTCAACCCTTATAATAAAGACAATTGAATGTGCTGAGAATATGTTCTATTGGCAGTGGCTTCATAGAGCCATATGGATCGCTTCATTTTCTTGTTGGCTTCACCTATAGTTGTTTCACTTTTCCCCTTAAAGATGCCTTAGCTGTCTTTTTTATAATATTTCAAGCAGCCTCAAGTTCAGTGAGCAACGCTATGGCCTTCGCAATAACTAAAATTTTTCTCACTTTAGATGGCAGGTAAGTGTGAATAT
>NW_007779038.1:0-901 GCF_000696425.1 Galeopterus variegatus
AAGATCTTCTCCAAGACACATTACAGTCAAACTGGCAAAGCTCAAAGACAAAGAGAGAATCCTATTAGCAGCAATAGAAAGGCATCAAGTCACCTATAAGGGAGCCACTATCAGACTAAAAGTAGACTTCTCAACAGAAACTCTACAGGCCAGAAGAAAATGAGATGGTATATTCAAAATACTAAAGGAAAAACACTCCCAGCCAAGAATACTATCCCAAGAAAGGCTAGCCTTCAGAAATTAGGGAGAAATGGTGTATTTTCCAGACAAACAAAAACTATGGCCATTCACTACCACACAACCAGTCCTGCAATAAATCCTCAATGGAGTCCTACATCTGGAATCCAAAAAATGATAATCACTACCACAGATATACAAGAAAGAACAAAATCCACTGGTAAAACAAAAATGCAAACAAGAAAGAAAAAGAAACTAAATCCTACCACCTCAAAAAACCAACAAACAGCAAAGACAAGCAACAAAAGGGAACAAAAAGATCAAAATATAGTAAAACATCCAAAAAATTGATAAAATGCCAGGAGTAAGACAATACCTTTCAATAACAAACTACATGTAAACAGATAAAACTCCCACTCAAAAGATACCAACTGACAGATTGGATTAAAAATCTAGACCCAATTATATTCTGTCTACAAGAGACTCACCTCACCTGTAAAGACACATGCAGACTAAAAGTGAAGGCTTGGAAAAAGATATACCATGCAAATGGAAACCAAAACCAAGCATGAATAGCTATTCTTCTATCAGATGAAATAGACTTTAAAACAAAAAGTATAAAAAGAGACAAAGAAGGCCACTGTATAATGAAAATGGTATGTATCCAGCAAGAAGAAATAACATTCATAAATATATATGCATCCAATACCAGAGCACCCAGATA
>NW_007779038.1:2387-3215 GCF_000696425.1 Galeopterus variegatus
AGGAGACATGAATGCCCCTCTCTCAGCAGTAGACAGATCATCTAGGCAACAAATCAACAGAGAAACACAGGATTTAAACTACACTGTAGATGAATTGGACCTGGTAGATATCTACAGAACATTCATTTCATCCAATGACTACAGGATATGCATTCCCATCAGCGCCTGGCACATTTTCCAGGATAGACCACATGTAAGGTCACGTATCAAGTCCCAACAAATTTTTAAAAATTGAAATCATTTCATGTATCTTTTCAGACCACAACAAATTAAAACTAGACATCAATAACAAGCAAAACTCTAGAATCTATACAAATACATGGAAATGAAACAACAGGCTTCTAAATTACATACAGGTCCAAGAAGAAATTAAACAGGAAATCAAAAAATGTCTTAAAACTAAAAAAAATAAAGACACATCATACCAAAACCTGTGGGATACTGCAAAAGCAGTACTAAGAGGAAAGCTTATTGCAATAAACACTTACATCAAAAGAATAGATAGATTTCAAATGAACAACTTAATGCTACACCTAGAAAAACTAGAAAAACAAGAACAATCCAATCCCAAAATTAGCACATGGAAAGAAATAATTAAGATCACAGCAAAACCAAATAAAACAGAGACCAAAATTCATACAAAAGATCAATGAAAAAAAGTTGGGGAGGGGTTGAGAAGATAAACAAAATAGACAAGCCATTAACTTAAAAAAGAACAGAAGGCCCAAATAATAAAAATCAGAAATGAAAAAGGAGACATTACAATAAATACCACAGAAATACAAAGAATCATTAGAGACTATTATGAACAACTATATGCCAACAAAT
>NW_007779039.1:0-3215 GCF_000696425.1 Galeopterus variegatus
ATCTAAGTGGAGTGACATGTACAAAGAACACTCGCAGATATTTAATTTTAGATAATCACTGGTGTGAAGAGAAATAAAGAGTAAAGAAATAAGAAACAAAAGTGAAGACAAATTCAGAGAGAGCAGTTAAGAGGACATAATAATGATGATTAATAGATGATGGCATTGGAGACAGAGAGCAAAGGGGTTTGTGGGAGAAGATTGGGACAAACTTTTTGATTGTTACTTTTGATGTGAAGAGAAATAAAGAGTAAAGAAATAAGAAACAAAAGCGAAGACAAATTCAGAGAGAGCAGTTAAGAGGACACAATAATGATGATTAATAGATGATGGCATTGAAGACAGAGAGCAAAGGGGTTTGTGGGAGAAGATTGGGACAAACTTTTTGATTGTTACTTTTGAGGGGAGCAAGGAATAGAGGGGAGTCAAAGATGACTGTATTGTCACTAATAATTTCAATAGACAGGACTCATTAAGATGTTACTGTATGTCATACATTTATTTTCTCAGTAAGTCTAGGAGGCAATCATTACTATCCCCATTTCATAGATGAAAAACATGAGGTCAGAGAGCTCACATAACTTGGCCAAGCTCACTCTGCTATGATGTGAACCTATGTTTATCTGATTCTAATGCTCAGGTTATTCACTACTCTGATATACCAAGGCAGATTGGAGTGTTTGTGGAAAGATCTAGAGAAAGGGAAGGAAGATGATGTGTTTAGTTTTAGATGTGCAGAGTCTGAAATTCCACTAAGACATTAAATGCTGGTGACGTTAGACTGGAACAATTAGAGCCTAAGAGAGAGAAGAGAACTGGGAATGCCCATCTTAAAATTCTTTGCATGGATTAAGTTGATCACTGGAGTCAAAAGAAATTCTAAGGATAATTAATAATTATTTAGCTAATTACTGTGTCTCAGGCACCACACTGATTCCTTACGCATGTCATCTTAATTAGTCTTTATAGCAAATAAGCTCAGGAAACTGAAACTTCGCACTATCTACTTGCCTCTGGTCATTCTGTCTGGAGATGGTGGAGCCAGTCTTTGAACCTAGAAAGATCTGACTTTCTAGCTGATGCTCTTTCTATTTTGGGCTGTAGCTAAGCTTACCAAAGGAGAAAGAGTGTTCAGAAACAGTCAGGGTCCTATTGAAATCAAGTTCTGTCCTTGGCTGTGGATTGCACATGACCTGTGTTCCTCCTGCTCCATAGCATGCTAATTGTGTTTGCTTTTTATCTACCTAGCAATTGAGTGTGCCATATTTAATTCCCTCTTCTCTCAAGAAAATGCCAAGGGCATTTCAACTTTTATTCATGCATATTAAAAGACTAGAAAACAGATGAGAATCACATAAATAATTATAGATCCTCTCATCATTTCTAACTACAGTTAAACTCAAATTTTGACTGGGGAAAAATCACTTCCAAAGGAGTTGTCAGGCTATTCTTTCCATTACACCATAATTTATTTATTCAATCCAATAATGCTTTTGAGCCCCCTCTCAGATATTGAGTTTCCAATAGTGGGTATAGAGGGTGGGGGCTCTGATTTCATGGAGCTTACATATTGGCTAGAGAGTTAGACTTTAACCAAGTCACATATTTGTATAATTACAAATTATACAAATGCCATGAAGAAGGATCTTTGGGAGTTTATAGAAGAAGAATCCAGTCCAGTGGGTGTAGGCACTTCCTGAGCAACAATCTGGTAAACTGAAGAGTTGTGCAGCAGCATATTGGAACACAACAGCCACTATAGGGCAGGAAACTTCATAGAAGTCAGAGAAAGCCAGTAGAGTGAAGGCACCTGATGGATGTCTCTGACAGATTATCCAGCGTCATTGAGGAGGTTTAAGAGCAATGAGAAGTCATTGAAGAGATGAAGCCAAAGAGTAACATGATTAGATATGTGCACATTAACAAGATCATTCTGGCTGTTGTGTAGTTATCAGGTTCAGGAGGGGCTAGTGGGAAATGCAGGTGAGGAAATTCCACAGAAAGCTTTTGCTGAAAAGGGTGGGATAGCAAAGATGAGAAAAGAGGATTCAACTCTCTAAGGCACTAATTTTTGTCTATTTTGTTCCCAGCAACTAAAACAGGGTTCGGAATACAGTAAGGACTTAATAGATACTTATTTTTAATGAAATAATCAATTTAAGTGATTGCTAGAGAAAAAGCTGACATAAGCTTTTGATAATTTAGATATGATGGCAAGGGAAAGGGAGATGTCAAAGATAACACCTAAGTTCTGGTTTATTGATAGATAAAGCTGCCATGCACTTGGGATTTATATTTCTGTTTTTGTTTGTTTGCTTGCTTGTTTTTTTAGGTCTAAGTCAGCTACTTTTTTCTGAAAAGGTAGTAAATATTTTAGGTCTTTCTGGCCATGTATTTTCAATTACTCAATTTTACCATCATTAGCAGAAAAGCAGCCATAGACAATATATAAACGAATGAGTGAGTACGTGTTCCAATTAAATTTTATTTCCAAAACAGGCAGTGGGGAAGATCTGACCCATAGTTTGCTCCCCTTGTGCAGATCATGAGTCCAGTTTTGAACAAGTTTAATTTGATGTATTTTTGAGGCATACAGGTAAATTATGTTTACATTATACATTATTCCTAAATCTAGGCTTAAGAAAAACTATTTTCAGATGTATTTAATAATTAGAACAAGATTCAATATCTATCTTTGATTAGTAAATATTTTTTAGAGAACTGTGTCCCCAAAGGGAGAAGAAATAAGAGAACATTTGTAGTCAGCATGTACGAGCAAATTGTTCATAAGGAGGTGGCTCCTCTAGTGGCAGTATTGCTGCAGAAAGTGATAGTTGACTGGTTTCAGCAGATGCACATTGTTTGGCCATCTGAGTGTACGGTATTTCCAAAAAGGCATCAAAGTTGTAAAAAATCTTGAGATTCCACATAAGGCTATTCTAATTCTTTCGAAAACAAGAAAAAAAATTAAAAAGGAAGTTCCAAAACCAAGTAAAGTTGTCCTCTTTTAGTTAGGGGTGTAGAAAGCTTTCATAAAGAGAGACCTAGATTTAAATTTGAGAAAGCCTGTTCAATTAATCTGGGAACTTTGAATTATACACACCTAAACCCATTCCATCGCCCCTTATTCTTCAGGAAAGTACAAGTATTGAAACAGAAAATACAGATAATTTAGGTAAAACTACAATGAAATCTGGGATTTTTTTGTTTTGGGG
>NW_007779040.1:0-3215 GCF_000696425.1 Galeopterus variegatus
GTGTGTCCATAAATAAAGTTGTGTTGGGCTATAGTCACACTCCTTCTTTATCCATTGTCTACGATCACTGTCACACTAGAGTGGCAGGGTTGACAGTTGCATGTTGAGTATGGCCCACAAAACCTAAAATAGTTACAATTTGTTCCTTTACAGAAAAAGTCTGCCCTGTCCTAATGGATTGCAATCCGCAATTTGAAAAGCTCTGTACTAACCATTTTGCTCCCGAAAAGATCCATTTCTATTCATGTGAGTGAGCAGTTTTATTTTTTTAAAAAATTAATTAATTAATTAATATTTTTTACATTCTAAGATGTTGCAGAGCAGTTAGGGAGGAGGGGGAGACAGAAACGGGGAGGGGGATAGAGTGAGAGGAGGAGGAAGAGGGGCAGTGGTTAAGGCCTGTGGCCCCCCACCACCCCTGCTCAGGAGCTCAGGGCACTCCCAGTCCTTCTAGGTTTTATGGGTGTTCCTTGGTGGTGTTAGACCTTTCCGGTTAATATCACAACACTGTCTCAAATTTGTCAGTTTTTTGTTTTGTCCTTCAGTTGTGTTGAATTATTTGCTATTCCCACCACTTAAACTCTGCACTGGAACTAATTTGTTGTCCTTACTTCTAAAATGGGGGAACTTCCTGTGGGAACCAGCACTTGAGCCCTGTGGTTGGGCTAAATTGCTGCTTTGCTGCTGATTCTCTGGGGAAGGCTTTTAGTGCAGCTCAGGTTTTAATTGTTGACCTTGTAAGCACTTCCAGATCTTGTGAGGTCTGGTACACCTGGATTGTGTGGAAACTCTAGTCTGGTCCTGAGTCTTTTCAGCAAACGGCACCCCCTGCAGTTCTATATTCCTGACCAGTCTCCACTGAGTGGTTCTGTGCTGATTGGAGGTTAGATCAGCTGTCCATGCTGTGCCCCAATGTTCCCCTGGTGGGCCCATCTCCCCCACCACCCACATTCCAAACACTTCCCATGGGATGGGCCATGCACTGGTCCCTTGCGATGACTCACCAGCCTCTGAGTGACTCCTTTTTTCAGTTGTCTGTGGCCCCTTGCTCCTGTGTGGGTCCACGGGAATCCTGTTAGTGGTCTTGCTGGCCTGGGGCCTCCAAGGCCCTCTTATCCCCTGTAGCCTCCAAGCAACTTTATGTGAAGGGCACAGTTAAGCTTTTGCCAGCTCTTGCTCCATGTGCTCACCAGTGCCAGCCTTGAAGTGGCTGGGGCTCAAAATGGTCAGAGCAGTCTTTTCTTTCTCTCATCGTGGTTTCTCCTGCCTCATGAACTCCATTGGTTTCTCTTCCTCTACCCTTGAGTTCTAGCAGCCCCAGCTTACAGTCGTTGCCTTTTAATAGTTGTAACTTGGTTGATTGTGGAAGAGGGTGATGCTGGGGACCATCTATTCTGCCATCTTGATCAGAAATCCTGTACTTGGCAATTATCAAATCAATATGTGATTCAGGAACAAATACGAACTTTCATCTCTTTGGCAAATAAAGAAGACAAGTCTTTTCATATTGAGCTCAAGGATGTTGGCCACATTAAAGCCATGCTAATCTGTAGAAGAAAATAAGCTTTCATTATTTACTGTATTGTTTTCCCACTACCCCCAATTGCCCACTCATGGGCAGGGATAGAAAGAAAACAGATACAGGTCCACAATCTTCTTTTGACTTTTCTAGTCTCTCTAATTTCATTTTATTACTCATTCATTCAATAGACGTTAACCACTGTCTATGCTCTACATTTGGCTGGGCCTAGCTGGGCTTGATTCCAAGCTGCAGTTTGCTCCAATAGGCTATCCAGGACATGTGTTTTTTTTTTTCCTCATGGCAATGGCAGAAGTGCAAAAGGGTGAGTCCAGTTGCACAAATACACTTCTGACCTCTGCTTATATCATGTCTTCTATCATCTCATTGGCCGAAGCAAGTCACATAGCCAATCTCAAAGTCAGGGGGAGGCAAGTATACTCTTTCTCTAGTGGGAGGAATCATAGAATCACCTGACAAAGAGTATAAGGTACATGGAGGAATAATTGAGAACAATTACACAATCAATCACACTGACAAAAGACATCATGATACAGTTTCAGAAAGCTCCATGAACCCCAAGCAGTATAAAATACATAAAAAATAGAACTTTAGTAGGCCATCATAAAATTTTGAAATGCCAAAGACAAAGTGTTTTCAATGTTTGTTTTACTATTATTCAGGTATGGTGAGGCTAGTGTTAGGAGACAGAAGATATTTTGTTACATTAGGGTCTTAGTCCATTCAGGTTGCTCTAACAAAATACCACAGATTGGATGGATTATAAACAACAGAAATTCATTTATCACAGTTCTGGAGGCTGGGAAGTCCAAGGTCAATGTGCTGGTAGATTTGGTGTCTGTGAGTGTCTGCTCCCAAAACAGCCATTTTGTTGTAACCTCATGTGGCAGAAGGGGCAAGGGATCTATCTGGGGTCTTTTTAATCCCACTGCACAGGGCCACATGGGGAAGCACCAGGGTCAGTCAGGAGGCAGAAGGAGTGAGAGGAAAATGTCAGCAAGAGCACTAATTGTGGTTTTGGGGGGAAGGAATGGGCAAAGTAGGTTAAGCAAGTTTAGGATTGACTAGATGAAAAGATTTATGGAGATGGATGATGGTGATGGTTGCACAACATTATGAATATATGTAATACCACTAAACTGTACACTAAGTTGTACACTTAAAAATCTTTAAGATGGTAAATTTTATGTTATATTCATTTTAACACAATAAAAAAATGAAAAAACAAAAACATAGTCTGCCTGATCTTTATTTCTTTCTATGTGATTTCTCTTTTCTCTTTCAGTGCTTTTAATATATCTTTATTTTTGGTATTATACAGTGTCTATTCATGAATTGCTTTATTCTGATGTATCTAATTGTAAATTGCTTTAAAAAACCTTACATGGTATATAAAATGTGCTTCCTCAATATGTGGACTTATGTCTTTCATCAATCCTGAAAATTCTCAGCCATTATCTCTTCAGATTTGGCCCTCCTTTTCTCTAGTCTTTCCTTCTGTGACCCCAGTTAGACATACAGTAAACCTTTCCATCCTGTCTTCCATATTATAAATTTCTTTCTCATATTTTCTATCTCTTCTCTCTCTCTTTCTCTTTCTCTCTCTCCTCCCCTCCCCCTCTTCTGAGTTCTAGGCATTTTATTTGTCTCTACTTTCAGTTCATCAATTCTATTT
>NW_007779041.1:0-579 GCF_000696425.1 Galeopterus variegatus
GAGGCTGGGTTTGCTGCCAGACATAGTTGGTGTTCCCTGAGGTTCATTACATGAGCAAGAGGTGTGGTGACATGGGATTTCCTAACCCAGTTTCCATCACGAATGTTCCAAGATTAAAAGTATGTTATTAAGCTGAACTTGTTGTAATAAAAGTTGCAATTTCTCTGTTAGAGTTGGAGATGTAAGAAGCCCAGAGCTATCTGCAGTGCACAAAACAGTGCATTCAGCTGAAAGGCTGGGCTTTCTAATCTCTGATAGTCCACTGGTCTGGAAGGCCTGTTGAGAGGGACAGAAATGAGATAGGATTATGTAACAAAGGAAAATAACAAATGGCCCTTAGAAAACTATAACCTTGATAGTTATGCCAAGTATTTCCAGCCATATTAAATGCCTTTAACCAAGAACCTAGATCCAGCCCACAAATATTTAGAAGGCAATGTTCTCACTCCCTAGTCTAAAGCTTAGAATCTGTAAAAGAAGGTTGCCATGTAAATAAAGGATATATAGTATTGCTACTATTTTTTTTTCTTACTTCAATTATCCTGGCCTGGGCAGATTAGAAGAATTGAAACTTAGACT
>NW_007779041.1:2386-3215 GCF_000696425.1 Galeopterus variegatus
AGTTGTAAAGGACACAAGATAATACCTCAGACATGGTAAGTGGATCATGAATATTGACTTTTCTTAATTATTATAAATTGAAACTTCAGCCACTACTTCCTCAGTGAATCATCTATTTGAATGAAAGCCACTTGAGACTTCCTCAGTGTTGTCGCCAGTCTGTGAATGCTGGGATGACCCCTTTGTGCTTCATCACATTTCAATTGTTTGTTGCAACAAATTCTTACTGAGCACTTTAAGCCCTGTGCAAGATGTTAGGTGGAAAGTTATAGGCCGGCACCTTTGTATAGGAGATAACAAAGGCAAGAGATATTATTTGTAGTCACCAACAAATGAAGTCTAAGGATGTCCACATTATATGTATATGTCACCTTTCCCAACTTTCTTGATGGCTGTGTCCAACTGCTCTGGCTGAAAGGAAGGTCACCCTTTGCTCTGGGTTTCCTTTTCAAGTTATGCCCAGGATCCCCAGAGTTTCCAAGCTAATATTCTGCCCCCTGCCATTCACACAGCCTCTCAGGGGTGCCCTCCAAGCTGATCTTCACAACCTCATACCTGTGCTCAAAGGTGTGCTGGGTTCACCTACAAGGGGTTCAATTGTGATAAGTAGAAGTTAGCCAGTGAAAAAAGGTAGAAAGAAAACCTAAGGAAGAGGTTCTTCTAGCATTTCAGAGGTCTTGTTTCATAATTATTTGCTTAAGACAGTAGACATTCATTTTTATGCCAGCACAAAACTACCTGAGTGACCTTGATAATATCCCCCTGCCTGCTGCATCATTGGTCTAGTAGGATTATTCCTGCTTTCACAAAACAGGTGAGAACCAGTGTT
>NW_007779042.1:0-848 GCF_000696425.1 Galeopterus variegatus
TTGTTTTCTTCCTCAGTTCATATGTTTCTGGCCCTCCCTACTCCCTGTACTTTGCACTGTCACAGAGGTAGTAATACTAGTTATTAGGTTCAGGGAGGACCACTTACGATGGTGCCACCGAAAGGTACTCAAAATGGCAGATCCCGCCCTACGGGACTTCCCCATAAAATAAAAAGACAAAGGAACTCATAACTGCAACAGAAATCCATGCCATTTGTCCCCTCTGAAACCCTACTTCACATACTAAAGGAACCAATAATCGTAAACCTAAAAACCACCTAATTAACATAAGGCCTCAACAATTCCCATTGGATATTTCATTTAACTCCTCATTAACATAAGCTATGGGCAATCAGAACACCACAAATTGCCACAAGAAGAAATATAAGCCCAACCCCCAGGGGGGAAGGCAGGCTAGGTCTCATAGGGCCCCATGCTACTGCCTACACAAATAAAGTCATCCAAGCCTGATTTCTCGCCTCAGTACTCATCTTTGCTAATTGCAGACCTTTCACTAGTTACCATTATTTGAGCATCTGTTATGCTGCAGGTACTACACAAAAATACAAAAAGTATTTTACAAACATCTCATTCAATTCTCATAACATCCCCATGCAGTGAATATTACTAACTGCATTTTATAGTCAGAGCATTTGAGGTTTTTGGAGGCTGAGTAGCTTGCTCAAGGTCATACAACTCGTAAACAGCAGAGATAGGATTTGAACTCAGGTTTTTGTTTCTCAAGCTCCTGACTTCCTCATTACACCAAGCTTACATTTATCAACCGCATACAATACAAATTCTGTCTATATATACAGTCTAATCCTAAACCCCCTTTTGTATCTATG
>NW_007779042.1:2510-3215 GCF_000696425.1 Galeopterus variegatus
GACTTTCCAAGAGTCTACTGTTTTATATGATACCAAATGTAAATGATCTAAAATCATTTCGCGTGCTTGCAAAGTGGACCATTCCCAGAACACCATCTCCTGCTTCCTTGTGTGCATCTTCTCCGTTGGTCTGCTCCTGAAGGAGTGCGCACACACACACTCAAGATGCAAAGTTCTCCCACTGGAGGACAAAGACACCCTTTTGCAGCTTGCCTGACAGTACAGCCATCCAGAGCTTCCCAAAGTTATAGTCAGTTGCCCCACTCTTATGCCAAACACTTCATGTGCTGAACGCTCCCCATGCTCTTAGTGAGTGTAAGGTTAAATGCTGGACATAGACCTATTTCCCCTTCCCCATGCATACCAGAGTACCCCCTGCCCCCGGGAAACTACCCCTGGTCAAGGTAGTTGCCCAAGGAAGGGCAGGTCTCCTTTAAGACAAAAGAAGATTGGAGGAAGCAGGGACCCAAGTAAATTGACTCTGATGTGAAAGTGTTCTGGTGCCAGGAAGGTAGCAAATAAGTTAACATATCTCAGCCAGATCGCGTGCACTGTCTGAGTTGGGTGAGGGTCTACACATAAGCGTGTGGATGATTTACACCTCTCCTTTGATCTGTTCACTATGTAACTGTTGTATGTACCCAGTGGCAGTGCTGATTTCTAGCTGACTGGCTGCCGTCAGCACCTTGCATAAGTCTAACAAAC
>NW_007779043.1:0-3215 GCF_000696425.1 Galeopterus variegatus
CAGGTCAAATTTTACTGTCCATTGAGCAATAAAAACATTTTCAGTTTTAGAGGTTTTTGTATTTTGTAATCAGAAATTAATGCAGATGTAATTAAGCACCTGTATTTTATCACATATTTTATCTCAGTTACTGCAAATGTATAGTCATTTTAACCGAAAAACAGCTTAATTAAAGAATACAAATATATATTGTGGGGTAAAGCCTTAAATGAACTCTTGATATTATGTGTTATTTTGATATCTGGTGAAAGCAGGGTTCCCTAAAGAATTAGAAAGCAATTTTAAGTTTCTTTAGGATATAAATACTTTCAAGAGACTGGAGATTTAGTTTGCCAAGGCTAAAATGAGATGAACTGTATAGGAAAGCTTAGACTCTCACATTTATATATCTGACCTAGATTTTGTTATTGACCCAGTTGAAAAGATATTGATTATCCTTAATTTGCATCTTAGCACCCAATGAGCAATGAAATACACATAAAAGATAAGACATGCTTAATTGAAACTTGGTCACAGTTTGGTAGTTTACAGAAGGATGTGTTTCTGGCAGAAAGAGAAACATAAAACACATGCAGGCATTTTGATACATATTTTTAATGATGTCCAGACGATGATTCACAATGTATTTGTGTGTTACCATATTTTATGATACTGGCAATACTTATTTTTTCATACTTTTCAAATATATTATTAAAAAGCCACTGAAACAGAGAAACTTCAGTTGCTTTCACAAAAACATAACTCATTTATCATTAGATTTATTGAGGGAAAGAATCTGCAATTGCACATATTCAATATTTTAAGTTCTGCACTACATTGCTATTAAATTTAAATATCTGGAAGGTAGGCCCATAAAGTATGGGTTTGATAAAATATTTTTTCTATTAACCTTTTCCACCAGTTTAATTTGACAAATGCTGAGTTAATTATTTTTATTTTTTAAATACAGTATGTTTATTAATATTGTAAGCAGTGAAAACACTCAACAGAAATTTTTCTCTTCACATATTTTTATAAAAGTATGCAGAAAAAAGAGGACCTTTTTTACACAACTAGAGCTATTAATGGATTTTGTTTTCTTCCTGTTACATAAATTTAGGGTACTTCCCAGAGCCCTCTCATTTCAGCAAGAAAAGTCTCAAATTTAGTAATGTTTAAATTATTCTTAATATCCCTTAAGTCCCTGGGAAGAAAAGACATTAAAAAAACTTTATCAAAAAATGTGTAGGGATCTAAAGGTGAATATGATATAATTTTTTCCCTCAATGATAAAAAAAAAAAATGTGTTAACACATTTGAAATTAATCTCTGCCTGCGTTTGTCTCAAGGTCATTGTATTTATGTTACAACTTTCTTCAGACACTCTCATGTTGATTATAGAACTATTCACAACAGCAGATATGAAATCATCCTAAGTGTCCATCAACAAATGGACAGGAGTTTCTCCTTTAATAAGACTGAGTAGTATTATGTCCTGTACATATACCACATCTTCTTTATCCATTCATCCATTAAGGGACATATATTGAAGCATCACACTGGACCCTATAAATATGTACAATTCTTAGTTTTAATTAAAAACAAAATAAAATATAAAAAGTTAAAAAAAACTTTCTAGAGTTTTTAAACAAATGTGAGAGTAACGCTCAATATTGCTTTAAACACATCTTGGCTTCAAACATCTTTACCAAGTATGACTTCCTATTTTTCCCTTAGTCTTTTCAACATTTCCTTCCTTTTTAATCTAACTTCTTTCCCTTTGGTCTTAAAAATCTTGTATGAGAATATCAAGAGCATTTTTATAAGATCTGCCACCTTCATTTTGTAGTCTAGAAGTTATATATCTCATTATTTAAAAGAGCTTGGAAACAGCTGATGCATCTTTTTTTCAAGATGATGCTAAAAATCCCGTCTAATTTAATGGATGAAACAGTTCTTTGCAAGTTATGTTGTAAAAAATATTCATTGACATTGGTGGAGAGTACTACTCAAACAGCAATGATGTGTCTGTAAAAGCTTATTAAGATTCAGGGGCTCAAATAATGCAATGTAAGTACTGAAAAACATCAGTGAAATTTAACTGCAGTGGTTCTATCAGATGTGCACTTCAAAAATGGAATTTGTTACAAATGTGATTAGTTTCTGAGTGAAAATTTGTTTGCTGTGGTTTGAAATTTAAAAATTTTTCACTTTTAAAATGATATTTGCAAAATGACCTCCAATTTGCCTAGTTTATATAGCTAATGTGAAATTTAGAAGGTCTTGCTCAGTTCATGAGTGTAGCATAGGATGTTAATTAAAATTATTTTACACTAAGATTGTATTTGGGCTATAAAAATAATATTTTAGGGTTTATATCTCCCTAATAAGTTTGTGATAAACTATGGGATCTCAGTATAATCCCTCCCTCTAAGATGGGATTTTCAAATTTTGAAAAAAAATTTTTTTTGTCATAATGCACTTTTTTATTGCTGCTATTAAGACATCTCAGAAGAAACCTTTTTTTTTCATCCCATCCATAGAAGCTTTTATTTTATTTTAGGTAATTTATTATACATACATATGAGGTACAACATTGATTTTCAACAATTGTGTAGAATGTGTGGTGGTTAGATCAGTATAGTTAGTGTATTCACCATTACAATACACAATCATTCTATCTGTGCGTTGACCAATTCCTCATTAGCCTCTTTCCCTCCCTCATCCCCTCCCTTTTCTACCTCTAGATTTCTAAAAGTTCAACATATTACTGTGATTGTTGTTTGTTTCTTTCTTCTCTCTGTCTCTCTTTATTGTTCATTTCTTTATTTATGGATTCAGTTCCTGATTATGAGTGAGAACATGATATTTCTCTTTCTGTACCTGGGTTGTTTCACTTAGAATTATTTTCTCCAGGCTCATCCATGTTTCTGCAAATGATAGAATTTCATTCTTTTTTATGGCTAAGTATTCCATTGAGAACTTTTTTTTGAGAATATAATATGCATTTTGGTTTTTAATAAATTTATCTTTATTTGTGTTTCAGTCTTTACATTTCTATTATTCAATGATTGAGTACACGTAAACATTTTTAAAACAAGTAAGTTGAAAGAAATATTAATGTTATAAGAGGACAAAAGGCACATGTTTTATTACTCCTGGGAAAAAATATAAAATTTTATTGCCATGTATTAAAAATTGTTATTAATTAAGATACGTACTTTTTTTTTTTTTTT
>NW_007779044.1:0-3215 GCF_000696425.1 Galeopterus variegatus
TTTTTTTTTTAATGGGTACAATTACATATTTGTCTAGAAATTCAACCATGGGTAAAAAAACTATACAAAAAGAAGGAAGTGACCACTACAAAAGACTGGACAGTGACCACAGTGGGATCAAGGGGCTGTGACTGGGATGGGACCCAGAGGCTTCCAGAGGTGGGGCAGGGGCGTTTCTGGCAAAGTGCTATTTCTCAGTCAGGCTCAGGGGTTACAAGGGTGTTCACCTTAGAGTAACTTATTAGGCTATCCATTTGTTTTGTGTGGTTTGTCTCAATCTGTGTTTTCTTTTATAATAAAATGGTCATTTTAAAAAAAAAAGCTGGAAAAGAAAGAAAAACCCATAACCCATCTCAGTAAGTTAAACATAGAATTACTAAATGACCCAGCAATTTCACTCCTAGATATATCCCCCAAGAGAACTGAAAATAGGTGTTCAGACAAAAGCTTGTACACGCATGTTTGTAGCAGCATCAATCACAATAGCCAAATGATGGAAACAACCCAAACATCCGCCAATCAGTAAATGGATTAACAAAATGTGATATATCCACACAATGAAATATTATTCAGGAATAAAAAGGACTGAAGTCCTGATACATACTATAACGTGGATGAACCCTGAGAACATTATACCAAGATACAAAAGGCCACATACTGTATGACATCTAGAACAGACAAATCCATAGAGACAGAAAGTAGATGAATGGTTGCCAGGGGCTGAGAATATGAAGAATGGGGACAGAGATTCATGCAGATGGGCACAGAGATTCTGGATGGAGTGACAAAAATGTTCTGGAACTAGGTAGCAGTGAACGTTGCACAGCATTGTGAATGTGCTAAATGTCACAGTAAATCTTCTACATGTATTTTATGACCATAAAAGGCTTTTTTTTTTTTAAGAAAAGAAATCTTGACCACTTTGGATCTAACCTGTCTTGCTTTGCATATCACCCGCTATGATATCTAATTGCAGATATAAAACCCCTTAACCTCCTCACTGCTAATGAAGGAGTCCTGTTCACCAGCCGGCAAGAGTTATAGGTGGTCAGTAAGCAATGTGGTGCTTTGCACACTCCGGGTCTGCATAACTAGGTGCCAGAACTTTAAATCCTGTCCTTATCAGATCTTCAAATTAGAACATTTTCCCTGCATAGGTGAGCACCCGGAAACACTCAGTAGGTAAAGCCTAGCAAACATCCTTCTTTCTAGGATGCAGCCAGTGAGCCTAGGAGTCATGAAAGCCCCGAGACCTTCCTTGTCAAGGACAAAACAAGAGGCAAAGAAACTACTGGGCTAAAGAGGCCAAGTGACCCTCTACCCCAAACCCTCCAGGCACATGACAATTGTGGGCTTTGTCTACTAGATGTCCCCCTGTCATTTTGAAAGTCATGCTAGATCCAGTGCCTTTGCCTCCTATGGTGTGAGGCTGTGTTGGGAGATTTCAGTCCACTTCCCAAAGCTGGAATGGAAGCAAAGTAGCCCGGTCTGCTGCTACTCATAGGGCCCCACCCAAGACCAGCAATGGTGGGTAGGGGGTGCGGCCAAAGGGAAGCAATTCTTTCTTGTTTGTTCCCATTCTTGACATTATTTAAGTGTGGCATGAGCTAGCACAGATTCTACGCCCAAGATAGAGAGAGGGGAGAGTAAGAAATGTGGAGGGGAGACGGAGGGAAAAGGGAGAGAGAAAGAGAGAGGAGAAGAGGAAAGGGAAGAGTGGAAAGGGAATACAATTTTGAAACCCTGGCACCTATATCCCCTCCCTTTACTAAGAAAGAGAACATTCTATCAGGCACAGGTACACTTAGAGAGACGGACAGACCCCAGAGGCACCTGGGTTTCCAGCCTGACATGAGCTAAGGTCGCTGGGACCTTCCTGGGGCATTTCAGGTGTTCAGTCCCAAAGAACAGATTTTAACTCTGACAAAAGGGCTGGTGACATTCTGGGAAATAACTGGTCAATGAATTTCTTTCTCCTTGAGGGAGAAAAACTCATCAGACCAGTTACCAAGTTACCAGAAAGCCATCGGGGAGCTACCTTTCCATAATTATGTATTTAACTCTACCCACCCTCCCTTCTACAACTGATGTCCCTAAGTCCCCTCCAGGAGGCGGGGCAGTTAGAACTGTAAGTCTGTACCTTCGCCAATAGACATTTGAACAGCACTGTTCTCAAACATCCAGATGACAACACAGTCAACTGGTCTCCCTTTGTTCAGAGCACCCTTGTACTCATCAAAGCACTTTCTTCCTACCTGGCTTACATAACCTTACAGTGATTTCTTTGACTTTCTCCCTAACTCAGCAAGGACTTTGGGGTCCCAGCAGCATGCCTGGTTCAGTATGGCTGTCCAGGATGAGCCTGGTGGAAATGGCCCATCCTGAACACAGCCCTAGTGTAATCTTCATAATGACATCCAGAGCCTCCCTTCATAGCATGAGGCAGCCTCCTCTCTTGTCCATGAAAGACCTCTATGCTTTCATCATTTCCATTCCATCCACCCGCAACACCCTTCCCTCGCACCCTCTTTCTTAGCATCATTTGCCACCCAAACCAAAGCACGTCTTAGCCACTCCAATCTTGAACAATTGCTCTCCTTTTACCAATGACAATCCCAGGGAGAAGAACGGGGAGCTCAGAAACATGCTCTCTAGAGTGCTGGTTCTTTCCTGCTCTACAAAATCCAATCATCTCCAAAATTAAAAGTTCATTTAAAAATTTCAAATCATCTCGGTGAAAAAGAAATTACAATGACTGCAGAATTTTTTCAGTGTGACACTTTTTTTTTCTCTCCTAGATTTTTTTTTAAGATCTTTAACAAAAGGAAAAGGAATAAAGATAAGTGAAAAACTCAAATGATGCATCATGTTACCCATTCTACAGTCTTTTTTTTTTTTTAATTCAATACTTGTGTGCACACGTTAGACTTTCGTATCTTCTGCATGGGCTACAGTGACATAGTCATGAAGAAATTTAATTTATCAATATTCTGCAGTGTAATCTAGAGAACATCATGATTTCCAGGTGCTTTGGCTGCAGACATGTTTAAAACCAGTGGTCGGATGACTCTTTCATGGGGAAAGGAAGAAAGGGTATGAGTGGGAAGGATTGCTTTGTCTTGTGACACTTCTTGCTAGCTGGGCTGCCTTAAATAGTTAATTCACTCCCACCTTCAATTCCCTAGCCAAACCAAAATCTCTCAAAGGGAGCAAGA
>NW_007779045.1:0-562 GCF_000696425.1 Galeopterus variegatus
TGTCTGTTTATGTAATTGTTTGATGTGCAAGGTACCTAATTGGCTTACAATTAATGCACGCTCATTAAAAAGGTATATTTTTCAAGTTCACATGACTTAAATTTTCTAAAGTTTTGATAAATATATTTTCAAAATTTGATTCAAACCTTTTACCTAAAATTGTCTCTAGGTCAATGTGTCTCCTTGTTATGTCAGCTCTGCCTCCTGGCCATGCTGGGAGAAACAATATCTTTTAGGCATAAATAGTGGATACTGCCCTCTGCCTCTCTGGATTCCACATGGCTCCAAATGCCACATGGAAACCTGAGACCTGATATGGCTAGTGAAAAGAAATGTATGCCCTTAGCATTAACTAATAAGGGTATAAATCTAATACACCAAGTTTTGGGCTGAGAAACCAGAAATATATATTTCCTAAATTCAGCTAAAACTCAAACTGAGCTTTGTATAATTTGCTCCAATAAATGGATGCTTATTTACTAACCTAAAGGTATAAAAATGTTCTTATCAACAGACATTGTTGCCTGGGTATACTAATCAAACAGGACTACATTTGTCTTTG
>NW_007779045.1:2300-3215 GCF_000696425.1 Galeopterus variegatus
GCAATTGTTAGGAGGGGTAGAGTTGAAGAAAGTCTGGTTAAGGAAGATAACGGTTTCAGAACTAATTTGTTGCCAAGTGTAGGTGGGAGAGAGCTGGTTGGCAACATTTATCTCTGAAGAAAGGGTTTTTTCTTGCTGAGAAATGTGAGTATGTACAGCAGATAAGGAAACGAGATATTTTCTGAAGACATATGTGCGGGAGATTTCAAATTGTCTTCAGGGGAGAGAACCGACCACGACGTCGCAGTAGAAACACCCAACAACCACCCCAGCCCACCTGGGGTCCCAGGGGTCATGAATGAATAGTTGAAATGTGTACCCGTCCCGCCTGTTCCCAACCCGCTGAAAGATTTGGTTGTTATACTGTGGCATCTTTGGATCATGAATCCGACACGACCAGTATGAGCATCCCCCATAAGTTTCCGGCCATCAGTGGCAATAATCTTCGGTTTGATCAAAAAGAAAACATAGATATGGGTATGAGGCTTGAGTGATTAATTCACTCCCTGTAAGGGGAATGGTAATGAGACTTCGGCATCCAGCTGGAGAACAGTCCGCTGTGGAAGGGAGTAGTCTGGTGGTTCCACCTTGTTTACCTTGTTTTCCGGTAAGAGTTTCTCGCACCGTGAACCGCCAAACGTATGGGGATTTAGAAACACCTACTAAATTAACACCCAGAGAATTAAGTAAGAGAAACAGGATAATGTTAACGGGAGCGGTCATTGTTCCTGCAATGGAGAGAGACTTGGGCGTCGGGATAAACGGAGTTTGAGGGGGTTAGAGGGATTAGGAGTGCAGGTAAACGTTTCAGTTTCCCAAAAGGGTGTGTCTTGAGCTTGCAGAGTACGTGTAGATTCCACGGAATCTGCTGGTGAAGCCGGGAAGCAGGGTTTTAACCTAGAAATGTGGATCCAT
>NW_007779046.1:0-3215 GCF_000696425.1 Galeopterus variegatus
GGGGGGGGGGGGACACCAAAGTCTCCTTTCAATGCAGAAAACCTCCCCACAAAGGTAGAAAAGAAAGAAAACAGTTTTATTACTGAATAAACATTAAACCAGAATGTGATGCACATCCCAGGCAATCTGCTAAGAGATTGCCAAGACAAAAAGAAATCTCACTCTTTTATAGAGCCAACCATCACACATACACACACGTTCAAGTTAAATAGTAACTGGTCCTCAAGTAGAAGACTTGACAGAACTGCATGAGCACATAGTTCATCCCAAATTCACCTGGTAACTGGGTTGACCATCTGTGTTAATTAATTGGGTTTATCAGAGGAAAAATGCACTTCTCATATGTTTGACAGGAGGTAGTTTTGCAGCTTAAATGAAGTGCCCACCAAAGTTAGGCTCCTACCTTGTCGTAGATACTGGGAGAGGGGCCCCATATCCTTTGATGTTTACATTTCGGAGAGACGGCTCCCAGATCCTCAAGACAGACAGTCCTGGGTTGTAAAGCTGGCAAAAGGCTTGTTTAGATTTAAAGTTTTACATACCTCTCAAAGGGATGGAGAAAGAATGTACAGTTACACCTCTTCCAAGGAAAATGCTTTAAAAGAAGAGGGTGGGAGGGAGGTCACTTTCCTTTTGGCACCAGTGAAAAATAATTTTTTTTTTAAAATTTGTATTTGCCCTCAGAGAGGTTATTCCAGGAAAAGAAGTGGTTACAATGTCAAATGCTGCAAAACAAACCTGAGGAGTTCCTGGCAGGTTTAGCAATAAAGGAAGATGTTGGTGACCTTGGTAAAGCAATCAAGGGAAGATAGAAAGTGAACACAGAGGAGTGGAAGGTGAATAAAAGGAAGCAAAGAAATGTGCCCAGACAGTGAAGACACCTGACTGAGAAGGGAAGAAGTGGTGGAAGGAATGGAAGCCTGTAAAGATAGGGCTTATAGGCCCCTCAAGTCTGTTGCACAGATTGGGCTACAAACCCTCCACACGCAGGTCTGTGAGCTAGGTAATACCAAAAAAAAAAAAAGGTTCTGGGAGCCGTGGGTATAGAAAAATGAATGGGTTTTATTCAGATCTAGGAGCAACCATCCTAGTGGCTTCTCTGAGAGTTCTGAGACGCACTGTGGATCAGAGCTGTTAGTGTTTTATACTGAACTCCACAACCCTGGACACCTGGGTGCCCACACACAACTTACATGAAGTAGTAACAAAGAACACCTGAGCATATGTACAGCAGATGCTCGGCAAGATTCTGAACATCTGAGGGGCCATGACCATTTTCCTATTTTTTCCCAACAAAGCCCAAGGAAGTAATTTTTTTCAATAAGCATCACAGTTAAGCACCATCTCCTGGGGTGAATGGCCGCTTGGGGAATGGCAATTTTAGGGTCTTTAAAGTTCAAGTCTGCACTGCAAATAAGAGTCAGGGTTTAGGTTTGAGGTCAGGGCTCACCTGGTCAGGATCAGGAATTTGTTGTGAGAAGATGTTTATGGGCAGAATCAGGGCTTAGTATGTGGTCAGAGTCAAGACTCAACCTCTTTCTTTTTTCTTTTTTTTTCCTTCTTGTCTTTTTTACTGACCGGTAACGGGATCGCAACCCTCGGTGTCGTGCCCGCACCACGCTCAGCCAGTGAGCGGGAACCGGTCTTCACATGGGATCCGAACCCTCGGCGGGAGCGCCGCCACACTCCCAAGCGGCGCACTCTCCAGTGCACCACTGGGCCGGCCCAAGACTCAACCTCTTTCTGAGATACAATTTGAGGTTAATGTCCAGAAGAGAGGCTGATCTGTAGATACTACGAACCATGACTGTTCATGCTGTGTCTCTGCTTCCTTTTTCTTTATCTCCATTCTTTAGCTACTTTTCATTTGCTCCTATTTTTCATGTTCTCCACCCTCTTTTTCTTCCCCCCTCACCTTTGCAAGTCACACTAGAATTATAACAGTTTGGGAAGTTGGTTCTTTGTTGGCTGAAGTTGACTTTAGACCCAACATGAATAATTTAGAAATCAAATGACCATAAGCTGCTTCTCATTCCTGCAAATAAACAAATAAAATCTATGTCCCAATGCTTTCTTCTCCCAGAGTAGCCCACAGCTGATTTTTTTTTTTTTTTTTTGCAATGGATCAGTTACTTGCAATAGCTTTTTTAAATCTTGTAACCTGGTTACACAAACACAATTGGGCAAAATTTTTACTTCATGTAAGAGGAAACCAGACTTTACTAATCCTCATGCTGGTTCTGAAGAAGTAAAATTAAGTGTTGACAAATGTGGATATGTTAAATATCAAAGAGTAGGGATGGTACACAATAGGCCATATAGGAAATATCCATAAATTATAAAAAGGAAAAACCATTTAAATACTAATAGAATTATAGTAGAAATTACCACTGCTCTCCTCACCAAAATCTTCCAATTAGAATCATAAAATACTGTATTCTAAATAACTCTTGGGTGAGTGTATTTAGAAATCAATGAAAATAAGAGCATCTGTCAAACTCAGCTCCATACCAGCCAGCTGCAAAAGCAAAAACAAACAAAAAAACCTGGCGTATTTTTTATGGAGCTTCTTACAAGCTCCAATTTGAGATTCACAGTGCAGAACTGCAGGTTTTAGAGAAAATCCATGCCTCTTTCTGCAGATGCTATCCCCCATTTGGAAAGCAGCTCCTGGCTTGTTACAGGGAACAGTGAAATCTAAATGTCTGACTGTGGGACACCAACAAGGGCATTGTCACCTGAACTGCACATAATGTCCTGCGTGCTGTCTGAGCTACCAAGCCATGACACTGGGCATGCACCAAAGCACCCACCATCCATGGGAAAGGTGTGTATGAGATCAAGGTTAAGAAAATAAGAAAGACACAGGTAAATGCCCCAGCAGGTGGCTCAGACTCCCATGGCACCTGCTCCCCCTGCCTCTCCCTCTACCACAATATGGACTCCTGGGGATTCCCTGTGATTTCTTTAAAGGGGAAAGAAAGTGCAGACAAGGTTTATGGATGAATCTTCATGGTGAGCTGGTGCCATGCCATGTAAGGGGGATGGCAGCTACATTAGTGTCCCACTCACAGGTGGCCCTGAAGGAGTGAAGTAGGGAAATCATCCAGGTGGGAAAACTTCAGGGGTCCACCTGTACGGAGGGAGACATAGTCTTAGGTCCACTTGTAAATGGATCCATGGTGGGCCCCCTGGTCAAGAACAGAATAAAAGAA
>NW_007779047.1:0-877 GCF_000696425.1 Galeopterus variegatus
ATTAGCACATCAGAGTGTAGTTTGTTTTAGTGGTGGTGGTTTTGTTTTTGTTCTACTTTTTTTCCTTAATATCAGGTTTCCCTAGAGGGTTTGTTTATTAAGTTTTTTTTTTTTTCCTTTTTGTCTTTTTTCATGACTGGTAACGGGATTGCAACCCTCGGTGTTGCGCCCGCACCACGACTGGCAACAGGATCACAACCCTCGGTGCCACTCCCGCACCGCGCTCAACCAGTGAGCGGACCGGTCTCTACATGAGATCCGAACCCTCGGCGGGAGCGCCACCGCGCTCCCAAGCGCCGCACTCCACCGAGTGCGCCACCAGGCTGGCCCTATTAAGTTTTTTAGAAAAATAAAACAAAGCACTATGACATTAGGAGAAAATACTATAGAATGCTGTATCAGCAAAAATTATTACTCTACAATGTTATTTCTAACATCGGTTATTAACTGATTGGCCTTTTTGTTATGATAGCAGTTCAGTTACTAAGATCAGATCCTTCAGTTACCCAGGATTGTCTATAACTCTGAGCTCTAGAGAAGAAACTCAGAAATAAAGGCAAACAAGATTCAGGCCCCACATCCTCATCACCGTGTTCACTCTGAAGAAACCAACATTTAGGTAGGTCCTTTGTTAAGCATGAGTTCAGTCTTATTTGAAAATATGCCTCACCTTTGAACTTTACAATTTGCAAAGCACTTTCATGTGTGTTAATGAGCTCATTTGATACTTATACTTTGGTGCGAGGGACATGGGCATATGCTGGTATCCCCAGGTCTTCTGGTATTCTAAGTTTTTCAGCTAAACGCCACTGTTAACTTACCTTACTTTTCTGATGGATGTTAAGGTTCTACTGGATATTTAAAGAATGATGTGATT
>NW_007779047.1:2133-3215 GCF_000696425.1 Galeopterus variegatus
AACAAATCCATGGCTTAGACTGTTTTGTTCTGCTGACTTTTCTCAGAATTTACAAAGTACAAAGAATTGCAATAGATAAAAAATAAGTAAATACATGCAAATTAGAGCCAGAGAAGCATTCCAGATTCCCTAATCTCACTGCCCTAGAACTGTAAAAACAATTCCTAAACATTTCTTTTTTATGTAAGACAAGTGACAACATTGTGTTTGATTTATACTTTGGGGATATTTTATATTCTACTCTATTGAAGAGGACTTGGGGAAGAAATAGAAAAGATTTTGGAATCTTTAATACTTCCTGTAGAATCATCTGGTGAGAGTCTTGGTGGTGGCAACGGTGACCTGGAGGTCTCACATGACGGAAATGGCAGAGCAGAGAGAGACTAACCTCCCCATTCATTCCTTTTAAAGCTCTCCAAACCATGCCCATGACCACCATTTTTAATACATTTACTATGGCACGGTCCTACAGTCTAATCAACTCTTTGAGGCTCCAATAGGGTTTCCTATCCTCAACAGTTACAGTGGGGATTAAGCCTCAGTGTGGTTGGGGTGGCATCTAGTCTACAGCAACACATCTGGTGGTGGCTTTACAGCAATGCAGGGGTCTCAGAAAATGGTGAAGAAGAGAGAAAGAGAGAGAGAGAGAGAGACTCTCTTGTGCTCTCTTTTAAAGTCCTCTGAACCACACCCACGACTACCATTAAACCATCAACTTAATCATCTCTTCAAGGCCCTACCTTTCAGTTATCACAATAGGATTTCTTACCCTTTCAACAGTGTTACAGTGAGGACCACGTTTCCAATACCTAGATCTTTGGGGGACATTCAGTTCATAACACCCAGCAATGTTACTAGACCAACATGAGCTCAACCACGGGAACCTAGAATCTATTCCGGAAATCCTTTTTAGTTGTCTTTAATTTTTTCCCCCAATTACTATTTTCTTCCAAAACTCAGCAGCTATATGAAATGGTATTTGAATTCCAAATGTTGTTTTTCCATCTTCCAGCTGGAGTTGAGGTAATACTGTGAGTTTCAACCAGAAACAGAAGCTGTTTTTTTTTTTTTTTTTTTTTTTT
>NW_007779048.1:0-556 GCF_000696425.1 Galeopterus variegatus
CCTCTAGAGTTCATCCATGTCATGTGTGTGTGTGTATGTCCTGGCAGCTCTTCTGTGGATTTCTGCAAAAGTATTACAACTGGACTCACTGACTTTAGTCTTGCTCTTCCTTTGCCTTCCCCCCAAAATCCATGCATGTGGCTCGTTCAAAGACATGCTTGTCATCATTATTCTCCCCTGGTTACAATCCCTTAGTTGTTCCCTCAACACACAAAGGATAAAGGCTAAATTCCTTATTGTGGTTGATAAGACCTTTGAAGTCTAGCCCTCGTCTACTGTCTGATTTCTCCCACGCACCCCCCACCCTCCACGTCTTCCTCCTCCTGCACACACATGGTGCTACAACCTTACCCAATCACTTCTCCCCTCAAAGCAACATACTCTTTCATCTCTCCACACATTTGCATGTCCTGTTTTCTCTTCCTGGAAGGCCTGCTCTGAATTTAAATAGCTGCTGAACTTCTACTCAGTCTTTAAGATTCATTTCAAGTATGTATAATATCAAAGAGCATCAAATTGATACCTTTATGGTGACACTGACTTACTGTATTTTAAT
>NW_007779048.1:2578-3215 GCF_000696425.1 Galeopterus variegatus
GTGGTTCTGAGGGCTTTAAAAGGAAAGCACATGAGAATCTCTCTCTCTCACTGTCGTGCCCTTTTCTGCCATGTGAGACCCCTGCATTGCTATAGAGCCACCATCAAAGAAGACCCTCATCAGATATGTTCTCTGGACATTGGACTTTCCTGGACATTGGACTTTCCAGCCTCCAAAACTGTAAGCAATACATTTTGTTTTCTTACAAATCACCCAGTTCCAGGTATTTTGTTATAAGCAACAGAAATGGACTAATACACACTGGGAGATAGAGGAGGAATTTAATAAAAATAATTTTTTCTCAACTCAATTTTAAGAAATTTACTAACAAGAACAGTTATGCTTCTGTGGAATCTCTTAAGGATTTTGGGAGAAACAGTGTAGTCAAGGATAAAACCCCTACACCGTTGAGGGGATAATTCTTTTTCAGAAGATTTTTAGCTAG
Organism: Galeopterus variegatus; assembly: GCF_000696425.1. Taxonomy (NCBI): domain Eukaryota; kingdom Metazoa; phylum Chordata; class Mammalia; order Dermoptera; family Cynocephalidae; genus Galeopterus; species Galeopterus variegatus. The sequence continues at coordinate 3,024 of NW_007779048.1, forward strand.
CACAGAGTCACAGTTATTGACCCAAAGCTGGCACTGTAGCTGGTTATTTGATACAGATAAACTAAGGGATTGTCCCTCCTTACTGCCACGCATTTTTGTAATTAGATAAGAAAACATTTGAACTGAGGCTCAAACAGAACATTTAGATGGTTCTTTTTAATGGCAGTTGTGGCTAATTTCTGAAGTCCTTAT
>NW_007779049.1:0-3215 GCF_000696425.1 Galeopterus variegatus
TTTGCAGATGATATGATCCTATATATTGTACAGCCTAAAGCTTCTATTAAAAAAAAAAAAACTCTTAGATTTGATAAACGATTTTAGCAAAGTTGCAGTGTACAAAATCAACACACAAAAATCAGCAGCATTTCTATACTCGACCAGAGAACATGCAGAAAAAGAAATCAAGAAAGCTAACCCATTTACAATAGTCACCAAAAATAAAATATTTTAGAATAAAGCTGACCAAGGATGTACAAAAACTCTATGAAGGGAACAACACACCACTGTTGAGAGAAATTAGAGGACACAAGAAGATGGAAAGATATCCCATTCTCTTGGATCGCAAGAATGAACATTGTGAAATTGTCCATATTACCCAAAGTGATCTACAAATTCAATGCAATCCCCATCAAAATTCCAATGACATTTTTCTCTGAGATGGAAAAAGCTATCCAGACATTTATATGGAACCACAAAAAACCACACATAGCCAAAGCAATCCTGAGCAAAAAAATAAATAAAGCTGGTGGCATAACACTACTTGACTTTAAAATATATTATAAAGCTATATTAACCAAAACCATGGCAGTGGCATAAAAACAGACAGACAGATCAATGGAACAGAATAGAGAACCCAGAAATTAACCCATGTGCCTACAGCCATCTGATATTTGACAGAGGCAGCAAGTCTACATACTGGGGAAGAGACTGCCTTTTCAATAAATTGTCCTGGGGAAACTGGATAATCATATGTAGGAGAATGAAACTAGACTTGTCTCGAATGTGGTACTTGGTTAATGATACTGGTACTTAATATAAATTTAACAAATGTACTTTAACCAATATTATTACTGTTTAAATGAAAGGACATTTTTTTCTTAATCTATCATTTGATTGAGGACTTTACCTAATGTTTTTACTATGGCTTCACCAATTGACAAATATCTTAAATTATATAATCATGTTTATAAGCTAATTGATAGTTCTTTACTACTTTTGGTTAAACATTTTAAAAAGTGTATCAGATATTCATGTTCCATACTATAAGTCTGCTTTGACTTGCACACACCCTGTACCCTAAGAAGCCATGAGAAATATCAGTCAAGATGTTAGAAATAGTTGTAATGACTTTATCCTCAACCAATCAGCTCCCACACAACTCCTGGGAACTTCCCTCATGATTTTGCACCATGAATGCTCAAGATTTTAAGCTATAGGGGAGTATAAGGTCTTTAGCTGCCTCATGCTCCTTTGATTGGCCACTCAAATAAATACTGAACTTTATCACTGCAAACTTTGACATGAGAGACTTAGTCATTTGGGTGGCAAACAACATATTCCTCTCAGTTCAGTAACATAGCCTTTAGTGGTACAATTTATGCCACTGTTATTAAGGAATCCAGATAAAAAGATATTAATATTTCCCTTATGTTATTCTCTCAAATTATCACTTTACTCAACCAACTTAATCATGTCATCATTTGCATTGTATTTGTTATTTATTCACAATATTCAACATCATTTAAATACTACAGATTAAAATTTCATTTTTTCTATTTTTTTTCTCTTTTTGCTTTCCTAAAACATTTCATTTTCTGGTGGAGATTCAAATTACCCAGGAAGCAACTAGTACATTTCAGTTAGGTAAATATATTTCTGAACAAATATTTTATTTCTTTATCTTATTAAGGTGTCAGATAGTCTGACATATAGTAAGTAATAACTTTAAGGAAAGAGAACCAACTTCATTTGTTTCAACATTACTTTTCCTATGCTAATGAATAAATAATGAAGCTCATTTAAATATTTGTTGAGCCAAGGAGATGTGCAACGTGGGGGACTCTCCCTGCTTGGACTGGACAGAAGCTCAGCTTCTGAAGCACACACTACCGAGGTGAGCCAAGGAGACCTGCATGGCACTGGGGCTGAATTATGGCCACAGATTCCAGAACAGGAACCAAGATAGTATAATATAGCCACTACCAAATCTACTGTCAAGCAAGGACAATTCGCCACCATAGTAGCAGCCAGGACCACTCTACACGTAACCTGCTCACTCGGCTACACTGATATAAGAAGGGTCACCAGTAAAGCCTGCAAATAGATGAAGAAATCTTTACCTGCATAGCCAAACTCAGTGTAAGAGAAGAAGCAAATCCTTTACCAAATGCCCAAACATCAATGAATGTCGGGTCCACCGCTGGCTGACCCGAACAGCCCTAGCCTCGTTCCTTTTGGTGGGCAAGCGAATGGCCTGGATTCCCCTTTCCCTCCTGTCCCCTTTGGAAGGAGACAGGGGAAGAGATTCATGAAGAGAGGTGAGCACACCACCGACCCCAACCAGCCTGTTAAAGGACACTCAGATGCGGTGGGGATTCTGTCGAGCAGTTCCATTTATTATCACACAAGCACTTGCTTTTAAAGGCAAATGGGGAAGGCAGGTTGTTTACATCCTCTAATCAGCTTAAGGGTTAAGGGCATGCATCCTGTCTCAATGCCAAGCTATTGCAATCACGCAGTGTTCACGAGCACAGTGGCCAATAAGGGTTAAGGCAAGGTTCCCGCAGACACTCCCACCCTACTTCCTCCCAGCGCCATCATAGGCTGCCACGTTAATCCACTTGTAATGTCATTTAAGGTGGCATTAGTTTTTAAAGCCCAACGTCTCCCCCTTTTTGTTTTAATAAGGCAGCTGGAGGCGGCTAACCTTCTCAGCCTCACCTCCATTCCCTCTGGTGGTTGTGCCTGTCTTAGGTTGTTTCCCTCTGGAAATATTACCCGTCATTGATTATCCAGCCAAGCAGGGGCAGAGCAGAGCCTTAGAGATTGGCGTTGATTTCTTGAAGGGCCATATTGACCCAAGGGCTGTCAGGGCTTTTATTATGGGCCACCTCCTCTACCACCTGAGTGAGCATTGCGAGAGAAGTGGTGTTTTGCCTTGTAAGGGACACAACCTGAAGAATGGCGTAAGGCCCCAAGATGAAAATGGCTAAGGAGCCCAGCAGGGTGGTGAGCCATGGGGAACTTAAAAGTCAGCTTTGGAACCAATTACTATTAGCTTCACATTCATTTTTTGCACTTTTCTAGCCCTTCTCTAAGCTTAGCTAGGGAATCTTTGACCACTCCAGAGTGGTCGGCATAGAAGCAACACTCTTCTTTGAGGGCAGTGCATAATCCTCCTTGCTGTAAGAACAACAGGTCTAGTACACATTGATTCTGTAAAACAACTT
>NW_007779050.1:0-3215 GCF_000696425.1 Galeopterus variegatus
GCCTCGCTCAGCCAGTGAGCGGGAACCGGTCTGTATATGGGATCCAAACCCTCGGGCGGGACCGCCGCCGCGCTTCCCAAGCGGCACACTATCCAGTGCGCCACCGGGCCAGCCCTGTGAATAATGTTGCAATGAACATGGTAGTACAAGATCTTGATTTTAATTATTGTGAATACATATTCAGAAGTGGAACTGCTGGATCATATGGTAGTTCTAGTTTAATTTTTTGAGGAACCACCATACTGCTTTTCATAGCTGCTGCACCATTTTACATTCCCACAAACAGTGTAGAAGAAGATTACAATTTCTCCACATCCTCATCAACACTTTTCTTTCGGTGACAGCCGTCTTAACAGGTGTGAGGTGATATCTCATTGTGGATTTGATTTGCATCGCCCTGATGATTAGTAATGCTGAGCACCTGTTCATATTCTTGTTGGCCATTTGTATGTCTTCTGTGGAAAAATATTCAAGTTGTAGATACAGACTTTTCTTTGGATTCTCTAGACTGGACAGTATAGGATATTTGTAAGTTATATGTTTAAGAAGTATATTTTAATATTTATATTTAGATTTTCCTGGAAAACAGAGAGCATAAGATGCTATTCAGTAGTTGTCGAAACAAGTTGCACCCTACACTCCAGTTACACCAAACTACATATGTTTCCTGAACATGGTTCCAACTTATGCTGGGTCTTTTGCTTAAAATCACATTCCCTCCACTCCCACCTACCACACACACACACACACAATGATTTTTTCTGCTTTGTAAACAGCAATTCCTCTTTTAATATTATAAGGTTCTTACAGTATGTTAGTTTGTTGATCTTAAAACTCCTTACTTAGCAGCAAACTTGCGACATCGTAGATACTCAATGAATGAACAGTAAATAAATAAGAAAGGAAGGACAGAAGAAGTAACCAGTATATAGAATATATTAGTAAAACCCTGTGATAAGGATTCACAATAGTTAGTTCCCTTGAAGGACCAATTTGGGGATTTCAGAACATATAAAATTCAACTAATAAGAGAACAAGAATGTTTTCAATTATCACCAATTCAAAATGAATTGGAATATTGAAAATAATTCTATGCATGAAATAATAAAATTTCATGTGTGTGAAATCATCATAGTAAAGCAAAAATAGAATCTGCTTTGATTGGTTGGGAAAACCTATAGTATCCGTGTGTGTGTGTGTGTGTGTGTAAGAGAGAAATAAGAGAAACCAAAGATTTTAAGGCATAAGGCATGTAAACTTTCCACAAAGAATGAGTTTCCAGCAATGATAAGATTATATAAAACGTTTCTTGGCATGATAAAAGTTCATCTGAAATTTGAGAAGTCACAGGAGGAAAAACTATCAGCAGTATAAATGAACACATAAAGTCAAGTTCAGCATTTCAAGACAAGTGCACTGGGTAACTTTTTCCTTAGAAAAAAAAATAGAATTATGAGCTAAAGAAAAATTGCACATTAATCTTACAGCTTAAAGAGCAAATACAAAATATCACAGAGTGTTAAAACTTTTTCTTCTTTCATCTTTGACCTTAATGATTGTGAAAAATATATACTTACTACTCATGCTACTCATGTTTAAAATTTTATGATTTAGGAAATGTCACAGTGCCTTAATGACACATACAAGTTATTCATATTACATGTTTATAGTAATAATTTTTGAGTTAGTAAATTTTACTCTTGTTTAAAGAAACGTAATTTTGCTTCTAATGTTTGTAATTTATTTATTCATGGTCAGCATAAGAAAATCCTCTGGAGCAAATGAATGAATTTTGGAGAGTACTTTATACTTTAATGTTACCCCAGTTTGCATTTTGCCTTTTCTTCTTTATTTTTATTTCTGAATCAGTTGATGTTTTTGAGATTCACATCTAATAGGAACTCATTACTCTCTGATTTCCCCTATATGTTGCCATATGCAGAGTTCCCCTGAGTCATGTAAATTATTTTTAAAAACACATGTAGGGGGGGACCGGCCCAGTGGCGCACTGCTACAGTGCGCCGCTTGGGAGCGTGGCGACGCTCCCGCCGAGGGTTCGGATCCCACATACAGACCGGCCGCTCACTGGCTGAGCAAGGTGCGGGCGCAACACCGAAGGTTGTGATCCCGTTGCCGGTCCCGGTCCGGTACGGGCCCGACACTGAGGGTTGCGATCCGTTGCCAGTCACGAAAAAAGACAAAAAAAAAGGAAGAAAAAAACACATGTAGGGGGCCGGCCCAGTGGCACACTGGAGAGTGCACCGCTTGGGAGTGCGGTGGCACTCCCGCTGAGGGTTCGGATCCCATGTGGAGACCTAGAAAAACTCTGAAATATTTCAGTGATAAAAATATTCAAATTAATTACATAACTGGTCATTTGTCTCTATACAGCTTCCTTTTCTATACGTCCCTGTTATTTAAAATGTGCTACAATTTTCTAGAATTCTACAGGATGTAAAGTGTTTGCATTCTGATTCATTTCCTTTTACACTCAAAAAGTTAAACAACAAAACACCATCAACAAAACAATAAAAGTAAAAGAAAAACACCCACATATATTTACATCCTTTTACTCAAGCTATACTGAAGGTTGGAAAACCAGCATATGAGTCTGTGTTACATTATAAAGCAGGTACATCTTATTTGAGAAACCATTTGGTAAAGAAGAAAACAGTATAGCAGAGAGGTTTAGAGGCAAAGTTCCAGAGTCAACCTGATGTGTTGAAACTTGCCAAAGTTCCTGGGACTTAGGTGTCTTGTCCGCTGGCTTGAACTGCATGATATCCACAGGGCCTCAATGCATGAAACAGATAAGGTAACAACTTGTGGTATCATGGATGAGCATGGAAGACATGATGTTAAGTGAAATAAGTAAAGTACAGAAAGATAAATACTGCATCTTCTTACTCATGTGTGGGAGCTAAAAAAAAAAGTTGAGCTCATAGAATCAGAGAGTAGAATTGTGGTCACTAAAGACAGAAGGGTAGGGAGGAGAGGGGAAAGGGGACAGGTTGGTTAACGGATACAAAATTATGGCTAGACAAGAAAAATAAGTTCTAGTGGTCTACAGTAAGTAGCATTAGGTGCCTATAAATAATAATTTATTGTATTTTTATTATAATTTATCAATATACGAATATGAAGAAAGTCCACTTGCCATATTTTAGCTCTCAGAGCTTTCCTAATGCTGTTCCAAACCTACCTTTGAAACCCCA
>NW_007779051.1:0-549 GCF_000696425.1 Galeopterus variegatus
AAGGGACATTGGAAACTGCATAAGTACATGGAAATTAAACAATATCCTTCTAAACAATGAATGGATCAAAGAAGAAATTACAAAAAAGAAATTAAAAAATTCCCAGAAACAAATGAAAAGGAAAACACAACATACGAGAACATATGGGACACAGAAAGAGCAGTTCTAAGAGGGAATTTGTAGCAATAAATGCCTACATCAAAAAAGAAGAAATATTTCAAATAAATAACGTAACAACATACCTCAAGTAACTAGAAAAATAAGAACAAGCCAAACCCCAAATTAGTCAAAGGAGAGAAATAATAAAGACCAAAGCAGAAATAAATGAACTAGAGATTTAAAAAATGATACAAAATATTGATAAAACAAAGAGTTGGTTTTTCAAACTGATAAATACAATTGATGCACCTTTAGCTAGATTAGTGAAGGAAAAGAGAAGACTCAAACAAATGAAATCAGAAATTAAAAGGAGACATTGCAACTAATACTACAAAAGTGCAAAGGACCATGAGACTACTATAAACAATTGTATGTAAACAAACTGGAAAA
>NW_007779051.1:2361-3214 GCF_000696425.1 Galeopterus variegatus
GGAAAGGTATCCCCTGTACATGGATTGGAAGAACTAATATGATAAAAAATATCCATGTTACACAAAACAGTCTACAGATCCTATGTAATCCCTATTAAAATACCGTTGACATTCTTCTCAGAAATAGCAAAAAAAAAAAAAAAATCTTAAAATTGGTATAGAGCACAAAAGATCTCATATGGCAAAATCAATCTTAAACAAAAAACAAAGTTGGAGATATTGCACTACCTATCTTCAAAATATACTATAAAGCAACAGTAACCAAAACAGCATGGTACTGGCATAAAAACAGACAATGAACTAATGGAGACCTTATTCTGCAGAGAAATATGAAACTATGCATTTAAATATTTACAAAAATAGAAATAAAACTATGCATTTACAATGAACTGATTATCGACAGGTGCCAAACATAATTAACACTGGGAAAAGGACAGCCTCTTTGAGAAATGGTGCTGGGAAAACTGGATATCTGCATGCAGAACATTGAAACTAGACCCCTATCTCTCATCATACCCATAAATCAATTGAAAATGGATTAAAGGCCTAAATTGAAGACCCCAAACTACTGGAATAAAACAGAGGAAACATTACACAAAACAGGAGTGGGCAACACTTTCTCGAGTGAGACTACAGGCAAGTAAAGCAAAAATACACAAATGGGACTACATCAAACAAAAAAGCTTCTGCACAGCAAAGGACACTGTCAACAAAGTAAAGAGACAACCTACGGAATGGAAGAAAGTGTTTGCAAACTACACATCTGACGTAGACCTAATATCCTGAATATATAAGGAACTCAGACAACTCAACAGCAAAAAATGAATAACCCAATTAAAAAATGGGCAAAGAC
>NW_007779052.1:0-988 GCF_000696425.1 Galeopterus variegatus
CAGGAAAAAAAGTTTCTTCTTTTCCAGACTTTTAACTGCTTGAAAATATGCTTAAATTTAATGGGCCGGCCCGGTGGCGCACTGTGCTAGTGCGCCGCTTGGGAAGCACGGCGGCGCTCCCGCCGAGGGTTCGGATCCCACATACGGACCGGTTCCCGCTCATTGGCTGAGCGAGGTGTGGGAACGACACCGAGGGTTGCGATCCCGTTGCCGGTCTCAGTCTGGTATGGGCGCTACACTGAGGGTTGCGATCCGTTGCCGGACACGAAAAAAGACAAAAAGGAAAAAAAAAAAAAAAAAACAGCTAAATAAGCTTATTTCAACAAAATTCAGTAGCTCAGGAACTAACTACCTACTGAGAACCTACTATGAATGAGGCGCTCAGCTGATAATGGTAAACCACAGGACAGGTTCTTAAGGAGCTTATAGCCCAGTAGAGGAAGGATGGATGAGCATCATTCTTGTGTGAGAAGGCAGTTAACCTGTCACCCAACTGCGTGCCTTATCACACCCATCACCGCCAAATTCCTTCTGCTGTTCTCAGGAAGAAGCGGTTTGTCCCATGTCAGGCCCTGAGTTTTCTCTTTAGTGGGTGCTTTTCCTTGTCCTTTGCTCCTCCCCATACCCCATGCTGGGAGAGATGACTGCTGCCCCCACTTCAGATCATGAGACTCCTCCATGGGCTGCCACATACAGTTATGGAGGCTGCACGAGGCACCCCCAAGGGGGCATCTTCCACACAGAACTGCTTCAAGAACGTCAGCCCAACCCCCATGTGGAAAATGTCACTTCCCTGGGCTGCCCAGGCCTCCCTTCTGCACATCGTGGGGCTTCACAGACTCTGCTGTTGGTTTGGGAGGCAACTAAGGGAACTCAGTATAGGAGAAAACATGCTGGAGTAAGTGTGGTTCTCTCAAAGGTCAAAGAAAACTTTTTGCAAAGAAGTTCAAATCTCCACAACCCTCCCCCATTTCCCCAAGAAAGAAAC
>NW_007779052.1:2567-3214 GCF_000696425.1 Galeopterus variegatus
GTGTGTTAACACATTTATCCAACAGTTACTAATGAGTTTTTGTAAAATAATGACTGAGATTCATTATTTCATCACATATGAATTTCTGCACACAGGTATGGCTGCATTTGCAAGCTTGACTGTACATCTGTTATGTTATGGTACAAAGGCACTATTAGGCTTGGTGAGAAGTATGCTGGACAGTCTTTCCTTGAAACATTATATTGATTTACCTCGTTTTTAATCAGCTTTACTCTTCCACTGGTCTGCGTCTTCCACTAAGAATACACCCCACCTCTCTCTCCAATTCTAATCCAATTCTCTTGACTCTCCACTCATTTGACAGACAAGTTGCTATAAATAACGGAGTATGTTTAAGAATGCCCAGTTTGAGAATGAAGGTCCTCCTAATTGGAGGGAAACATTATCCTTTGTTTTTTGTTCTCTCTCTTTCCCTCTTTAGAGAATTTTATCCAATTACCTCTTCCTGCTCCTGACCTACTGTGACAAATCCACCAATTAAACTTCTCAGTTTTAGGACAATGAGGAAAATTTGTTTCTGTAAGCTCTTGGTTAAAAACCAAAATAATGGAAAAAATAAGTTAGGTGAGAGATGAAATTGTAGGCACAATTCCAAGCTCCTAACCTCTAAGCAACTCCAGATCAAT
>NW_007779053.1:0-3214 GCF_000696425.1 Galeopterus variegatus
CCGCACAGCTGGGGTGGAAGCGGCCAGGTTCCAGGGGCCCAGGAGTACAGGGCTCCCCCCTCATCTGCCTGAGTGGAGTGGGAACGCTCCCTGACACACGGGAGGGGCTGGTGGTCTCATGTCTCCGGCTCTGCCACTGCCCCCTCTTGGCCAGACGTGGAGGGAGGGCCCGACTGGGGAGTGCCCCCAACCCCAGGGCATCGTGTCTAGACTTTTCCTCTGGTGCCACGTGGATTTCACCAGCAGCAGACAAGGGGCTAGGTGCAGAGGCAAACTCCTAGGAAGGAGGGATGTATTGTATAAGTTTCTTACCTATTGCAAGAAAAGGGACCTAACTTTTCTGTCTACATTTTATAGGAACAAATTTTAAATGTATTATTCAAAAGTTACAAAACTAAATACAGTAAGTGTAAAAGAAATGTAAACAATTAAGCTTTCAAATGGTATTCTTTATAAGGTGTAACCTTGACACTTCTGACCTTCTTAAAGATTAAAACTGCCCTAGGACTCTGGGACCCCCGGATGGTGTTTTGCTGTTTCCCACGGAACGCCCTCCACGGCTGCGTGCCACCGGCCCTCCCCCACCACAGCCTGGACACGCTCCAGGCCCCTCGTGGAGCATCTTGCCTCTGTCCATATTTGGGACCAGAGTCTTACCCACAAGGTCATTTTGTAATTTCGTGGGAAGTAACAGTGGCTACTTTGTCTTCTGCATATGTAGGCATCCGCACAGATGGCCATGGGCGGTGGAACCAGTCCATCTTCAGTGACTAGGAGAGAAAACGTAAGAGTTTTGTAATTTTGTGGGAAGTAACAGTGGCTACTTTCTGCATATGTAGGCATCCACACAGATGGCCATGGGCGGTGGAACCAGTCCATCTTCAGTGACTAGGAGAGAAAACGTAAGAGAATAAATACACAGGAGAAGAGCATCCGGACACACATGAGGCAGCCACTGGCCCCTCTGTCCCCGCCTGCCCTCCCCCCACCTCCTGGGGGCCCAAAAGGAGAGAATCTCTGAATTTTGTGGCCAATTCCCACGTGACCACCCAGACAGGTGGTGACAGGGAAGGTTCTCGTCCAACTGTCCAGCCTGTACCCAGGGACAACTGGTCTCTTAGGTGCGCTGGGGCCCAAAGGGAAGGGGAGAAGCTGCTCACTCAGTCAACTTACATTTTAGGAGCACCTGCTGTGAGCCAGGCACTGCCAGTCTTGACCACAAAGATGACAAGAAGGTCATTTGCCTTTAGAAACTATCAGTGGGCTTGGGACACGGCTGGGGTTTAAAAAAAAGTACATTTATATATATAAATGTGTGTGTGTGTGTGTATACATGTATATAGAGTATAAAAGTAGAATAGAATATAGTATGTTACTATATGTAATAAATAATACAATCAATTATATATTATTTTATATCTTATCTATTATATGGAACATCTAGGAGGTTTTAGTTATTTTCGGAGTGAGTATCCTGCCTGGTAGAGTCAGGGAAGGATTCCTGGAGGAGGTGTCATAGAGCTGGATCCTGGGTGATAAAAATCTCTGTGGTGAAGACATTAATCCTACAATGATCCCAGGAGCAAGATGTGTGTCCCCTACCTTATGGTGACAAATCCATGGCATCCCAAGTGGGGAATCAAATACAGGGCCATCTGGCTCCAAAGTGGCACATTTATCCACTAGGCCAGAGTGAGAGGCTGAGGGGGAGAGCGTTCCAGCCGGGGTCTTCAGAAGGCAGGAGGCGTGCTGGGTCACCCAGAGCGCTGATGCCCACAATTTAAAGCGCCCTGGCCCTCAAAAGAGTCCTGCAGCTGGGGACAGGCCCACCAGCGGGAGGTTTGTGGCCCAGCAGGAGTCAGTAGAGAGAGAAGTTTCTATTCTATTCCATCTCTTCGTGGGGAATCTGGTCCTACTTAGAACTTTCGCTGCCCTCTTGTCACAACGGCACTTTCCAGCATTGCGCTGCTAGGATCCACGGCCAGGTGTGGCCTTGGGGGATGGAGGGCTGTGGACCAGTGGAGCAGGTCTGTACGTTCAGGCTCCAGTTACACTTTCTAACCTGCCAACCCCCAAGCCTTGTGTGGCATTCAGGGACAGAAACGTCCACACGCATGTGTGGAGCGCAGAATCCAGTTCGAGGACCCACATGTACTCACGAAGGCCTTGGTCTCCCCGAGTGGAGCCATCCACAGGAGAGCAGATTCACCCAGCCTGCCCTCGGAGACAGTGTCAAAGATTGGCTCCCAAATGTGCACCCAGAGGGCCCCAGCAGGCAGCCGCCCGGTCCAGGGACCCCACCCCTTCCTTCACATCTGTCCCCCCCGACCTCCATGGACTTCTGCAATGTGTTCTGGTCTCAAAGTCATCCTGCACATCATGTCACGTGTCATGGGCTGAATTGTGCCCCAGATTCATATGCAGAAGTCCTACCCCCAGTACCCCAGAATGTCACCTTATCGAGAAATAGGGTCATTGCAGATGCTGTTAGTCAAGCTGAGGCCTCTCTGCCGGAGTAGGGTGGGCCTCTAATCCCATATGATAGGTGAAAAGGGAGATTTGGGCACAGGCTTGAAAGTGCACAGGGAGAACGCCACATGAGATGAAGGCAGACATCGAGTGATGCATCTAAAAGCCAAGGGACCCTGAGGACTGCCAGCAGCCGCCAGGGGCTGGGAGAGAGCCTGGAACAGACTCTCCCTTACAGCCTCGGAAGGAGCCAGCCTGTGGACACCTTGCTCTCCAGAACCTGAGAGACTGAATTCCTGTTGTATAAGTGCCCCCAGTTTTGGGATTGTCAGGGCAGCCCCAGGAATCTAATCCACTGTGCTCCCAACATTAACACGGTGTAAAGACACCGGAGCCCCCAGAACAAAAGTAGGAAAAGAGACAGAGCAGGAATGAGGTTGAGATTCACACAGCATTTATTGAAAACCTACTAGCACCAGGCACCATGCCAGGCACATCGATCCCTAGAGCAACCTGTGAGGTGAGTGATGCGGTGTCCATTGTACAGATGAGGAAACTGAGACTCGGAGGACACATGACTGTCCCAAGGGTACCCAGCAAAGCCCACCTGAGGACCCAGGGCCAGCCGCAGTTCTTCTGACCATCACGGGGATTCTCTTCCTATTTATGGAGTCCATGCCCCTGTCCTGTGAGATCCTCCACCGGGGCCTCCTCGCTTGAGTCGTCCTCACTCACCTCCTCCTCT
>NW_007779054.1:0-3214 GCF_000696425.1 Galeopterus variegatus
CTCAGGCCCCGCCCCTCCTAGCCTCTTCTCCTCTCTGGCCCCGCCTCTACCCCAGGCTCCGCCCCTCTTAGCCTCTCCCACTCTGGCCCCGCCTCTCCCCGCCTTTGCCCCGCGGGTTCCGCCCACGTTCCCTGCAGCGATCTGGGGGCTCCCAGCCCGCTTGCCTAGTGACCGCGTAGCCGTTCATCTGAAGGAATTTCAGCAGCTCCTGGGCCTTCTCTCGATCCCGCGCCTTCTCCTTGGCCGTGAGCGTGTCGTAGGGGACCAGCAAGGGGTGAGTCCCACCGCCTGGGGGGCAGAGATCAGAAAGCAGGGGCTGGGGAGGAGCCGGGCCACTCTCACTGAAGTGGTTCCTGCACCTGCAGCTGAGGGCGTGCATGATTACAGTAAGCAATATGGACATAAGAATAACGGAAGCACTGCTCTGATGCTTGTCACACCTTCACCACAACCCTCCCGTGGTAAACGCTGTGATTCCCATTCTGCAGACGGAGAAGCTGAGTCTCAGAAAGCAATTGTTCAAAGTCACACGGCGAAGCCACGACTCTAACCTAGGCCCTTGTGACTCTGGAGCCTATGACCAGGGGACTGCGGAGAAAAGGGGCTGTGTGGGGTGGGATGGGCACCCTCACCCTTGGCCTCCAGCTCCTGCTTCTTCTTTCGCCCCCACGTGTTATGATAATTTTCCGCCAGTTGTTCTGCCATGGCCTGGAAGTGGATGCAAAGAGTCAATGACCATATTCAGAGGATACCCCCTCCCCAACAGACACACCCATACCCCTAAATAAAGGATCAGGGGTCTCACCTGTAGCTCCCGGGACAGGGTAACTATGCTAAGGTCCGGGGGCTGGGGGTTGTAGCCTTCTCGCGGATCGTAGGTCTGGGAGGACAAGGGGGAGATAAGGGACTTGCTGGGCTAGCATGAAACCCAGGCCAGCCCCTCCTCCAGGCTCCAACTCCAGTCCATTCTACCCCCTTCACTCCCCTGGCCCAAGACCCCTCCTCTGTGTCCTGTGCTTAAGGCCCCCTTTCCCTAAATCACACTGTCCTTCTCTCCTCTGCCCTTTGCAATTCTTCAAACCCATGCCGTCTCCTTCCAGATCTCAGACTTCTGCACCCCTCTTCTAGCCTAGCCCCTTCTCCTGACCCCACCTCCCTAGGCCCCTCTCCCCTCTCAACCCCACCCAGTGCCGGGACCCCGCCCCTTACTCTAGACCCTCACCACCACCCCTGTGACCCTGCCCTCTGCCCAGGCCCTGACTTTACCTGGGCACTTTGTGATATCTTCCGTGTCTTTTTCTTCTCCGTCTTCTCCTCCTCACCCTCCCTGGCCTTCTCTATAGTCCATTCCCAGGCAATCATGGCTTTCAAGGACTCCTTGATGGGCCAACGGTAAATCTCTTTGTCCTGGGGTGGACAGGAGGTGGGGAGTTGGCGGGATGGGGCGAGAGGAAGATGGAAGAAGGAGCCCCGGCTCAGCCTCACTGGCCTGCACGGTCCCAAGAAGGTGAAATCCCAACCATGTGGCTGGGAAGTGATCCAGTCCACATCCAAGCCCTGGCCTCCTACATGCTCTGTAACAGAGCCTACTAAACAAACTCTCCTTATCCCATTTTACACATGACTCAGAGAAGTCAAGTCTTATGGTCAAGGAATCAGACCCACTCCCTGAGTCTTTCTGAGAAGGAACACTAGGAGACTGGGGTCCCCTGTCAGAGGCAACCGAGTTTCAGAGAAGGCAAAGTCCATGGATGGGGAGCCCTAACCCACAGATCCACCTGGATGTAAACCTATGAAGCTGCCTCACTCCTCCCTGGAACCCCAAACCTCCCTGGAACCCCAAATTTGGGGGGTTCATTTTGACCCCCAATGTTGGGTCCCAAGGCTCGGTCACCTTCTCTGAAAAGGTCTTGTAGGGCCTCAGCATAGGGTGGGTCTTCAGTTCCTCGTCTATGTTCTCTCCATAGGACCAGTTGTTCTGGATCTAGAGGTAGAGAGGGGACGGGTGGAGGCAGAATAAGGGGTAGGCAGCAGCCTGGGAGATACAGAGAGGGAAACCCGGAGGAGCGGAGGGTTCCAGAGAAACCTGGGGGTCCCAGGGAAAGCTAGGGTCTTAGGGAAGACCTGGGACTTGGGGAAAGCTGAGGTCTTGAGGAAGGCTGGCAGGAGTGGGGGTTCCTGGGGAAGGAGGACCCTGATGCTAACCTTGTCGAAGGCCCACTTCTCGTGTGTGTACTCTGCAAACTTGTTAATGAAGGAGTCAAGCTTCTCCGGGATGATCACACTATTGGGGAGATAGGTCAGCAGCTGTTGGGGCTGGGCCTCCCTCCACCCAGAAACTTTTCTTTCCTTCATCCAGCCCCAAACCTCACCCCCCACATCCCCCCAGGCCTCACTTGAGGGTCTCCACAGGCCGGGGATCAAAGTTGCCTTCAGCATCCACTGTGGCCTTTTTCTCGGCCTTGGAGGAGTATGAGGCATCCACATAGTCTGGGGGCAGGGCCCCTGCGATGGCGCAGAGACAAGGCATGGCCATGCGGTACAGCTCCGGGTCGTACTTCTAGGGATACCAGGGGCAGGGTGACGGGAGGAAGTCACTGCAGGCCTCACTGAGCTTTCAAACCCCTGGGCCCCAGGACCTCAAATTCATACTCCCCAATCATCACCCCTCCTCCATGAACCCCAAATTTTGATTTATGGTCCCTCTCCTTGAAGCTAGAACCTCAGACCCAACTGGACCCTCAAATCTCCCCCAAATTACTCCTCTCCCAGCCCCCAAACTAGAGGCCCATCTCCTGTTCCATAACCCCCAAACTGAAGCCTCAGTCCATAGACTCTTCTAGATTCAAACATGCAGAACTGCCTCCCTCCCCGAATCCCCCAAATTTGGGGATTTCATTTTGGATTCCCAACTTTGGGCCCCACACCCTCCACAGAGGATTGCTTTGGGGCTCCCTGGTGCCCAGACCTTATGGGCCAGAGAGTCAAAGATGCCCCAGAAGAGTTGTTCCATAACCCCCAAACTGAAGCCTCAGCCCATAGACTCTTCTAGATTCAAACATGCAGAACTGCCTCCCTCCCCGAGTCCCCCAAATTTGGGGATTTCATTTTGGATTCCCAACTTTGGGCCCCACACCCTCCACAGAGGATTGTTTTGGGGCTCCCTGGTGCCCAGACCTTATGGGCCAGAGAGTCAAAGATGCCCCAGAAGAGT
>NW_007779055.1:0-3214 GCF_000696425.1 Galeopterus variegatus
TTTCTCTCCTTGGATCTGTGAATTTTCACTGTAGGAAGGGCTATTTAGTGCACTTTTCCAGGAATGTGGCTAAAGGGAGGCCAATGCATTAGCCATGAGCAAAATTTGGAGCGAAAACCTGGTGGTATGATAAAGAATATTTTCAACATATTTGCAGTGTTCTTAATTTCATATGAATCCTTTGTCCCAAGGACAGGCAGATTTTCTAAATGGCCTAGCTTATTTTCAGAAAACATAGACAGCATATAAGTAACTTAGCAAAATCACTATGGTGCCATTTGGACTCAGCTGTATCTTTTTTCCATGAGAAAAGAAAAAAAGTTTCTCTTCATTTTGGGCAACGACCCCTAGATGGTGAGAAGAGAATTTCCACACTCACCTTTTCTTTTACTTACATATAAGGCGCAGGTGTAGATGACTGAATGAAAAGAAAAGGGAGATATAGTTTAGGTAAACATTTACATTTTAATTTTCTCTTAATTTCTAGAGGCCCATTATGTGTTTATCAAGGCGTGTAACAGCTTTAAGTTAACAACACAACAATGCATCGTTAAATGTACACCAGATGTTCCTGTTCTGGCACCTATTACTGAGAGCCTTCAACTTGCCTGTCAAGGGGAAGAAAAAAAATGTGTGTTCTCCTTTAATAACTAACACTAACCCATCAAAACAAGAAGCAATAACAGAAAGACTCTGACACATTGCTTTGATAAAATACTGCCTGGAAACTCATTAGTGTAACAGGCTGCAGATGAGCCAGCATCCCCACTCCTCAGCCATATTCTTGAGGAGCGGAGTAATAAAGACACTCAGCAGAAGGTTAAGCCTAAGGATTGAGCTGCTGATGCAGTTGGAAATGATGGGCACATCCGTTGCCCTTGTGAATCACAAGTACAGAGAAGACTTGGGAGTTAGATGAAACTGACAGCAAAGAGTATCAGCAAGCCCATTCAGAAGAGGGGTAATATGTGTTTTGGAGGATCATAAACTAAAATGATACAGAGAAAGTTGGAGCAGATGGCTACAGGGGCATAAACATTCTA
The DNA here is from genome assembly GCF_000696425.1 of Galeopterus variegatus. Classification (NCBI taxonomy): domain Eukaryota; kingdom Metazoa; phylum Chordata; class Mammalia; order Dermoptera; family Cynocephalidae; genus Galeopterus; species Galeopterus variegatus. Next base: position 1,044 of record NW_007779055.1, read on the forward strand.
ATTTTTTTTTAAAGGAGCTTTTTATGGGAGATGTGCAGTTGGATCTTGGAATAGATTAAAAGTGGGGAGGTTATAACTAGTTCTTTGCTTTTTCTTCTGTCTGCTTAATTTACCTCCCAGAGAACAGTCATTTAAATAGGCTCTCATAGATCCACTGTGGCAAGTCCTGTGAAAAGATGACACATTTCCCATGTGGCTGATAGATTTATGGATATCTTTCCAGATCAAATTTCAGACGGGAAAAGTGGTGGTTGGGGGGAAGGTGTGGAGAGGAAGTTGTTGGGAGAAAAATGTAAACTGAAACTTGTGTCATTTCTTAATTGAACCAAATTAATTGAAACAATTCTGCATATTGTAGGCAATTTTAATGCATTTTGGATGGCAAATAAACTTTTAGAGGTAAAGTAGAATCAAAACCTATTTGAATGTTGAAATGTTCCATGCAGTTTGCTCTCTATGAGAGAAAACATTCTCTTTTACCTAAACTGATAAAGTCAAGGTTTATTCAGGGAGAAAAAATCAGAAATAATAAAGTTTAAGGGAGCTGTAAAATTGCTTTGAAATATGTAGAGCACACATTTTCAAGGCTGAAGTTTTGCCCAGCTACAATTTATGGATGAAGTTCAGATCTCTATGATGGTACAGCATGAAAATGGCTTCCGCAAATCTTTGGGGATAGAATATGTGGGATTTCATTTCTCTTTAATTCTCCGTTCCTTCTATTTTACCTTATAAATAAAAACAAAGTGCATCAAAGTTCTGTTAATTGAATTGAAGCTCTAAACTCAATAATAAGATGCAGAAATCCTCCGTTGGGTAATATCCAAAGGTCACTTACACAGCCTTTCCAAGTGCTATTTAATTTGCTCCAGGTGACACTGGGTCCTCTATTGGAAGGAGGCTAGGAACTGAGCTGGTGATAGCAGGGATTGTGTTACCCACAGGTCCATTCAGCATGAGGAATGATGGGATGCTTAATAAGTTAATATACTCCCACAAAGGAATTTCTAAACCTGCCATTTGAGAGCTATGCCATGAAGTTATGATTCCTGTAATTGAGAGAATGGAATTCTGCCTCCCACCCGGTGATCTATTGGGTCTTTCAGTACTGAGATCAAAATAAAGAAATTGACATAAATAGTGCAGATTACAAGTGTAGTTGTTTCTGTAACAAAATTAATAAAAGCAATTGGCCCAGGTATTTTTGGACCTTTTTCCAAATTCTGTTGGTTTGAAAGTTTTTTAAAAATATATTATTCTGAGTATTAGGTACTAGGATACAGAAAGAATGGCTTTGAATGAAATGAATTCAGAACATTATACATATATATAATATACATACATATACACACATATATGTACTTTTTAAAAAAATAATACATTCAGAAAAATCATAAATCAACTTGACATACAATGAACACAACCATGCGACCACCAATTAGTTCTAGAAATAACACTATTGGCATTCAAGAAGCCCTGCGGGGTCACTTCCCAATCATGACCCCCACCTTCATCTGCAAAGGTAACTTCTACTCTGACTTCTTTCACAATAGAGTAGTTTTGTTTTTGAGCTTTATATAAATACCTCCATTTGGTGTGTGTGTGTGTGTGTGTGTGTGTGTGTGTGTATAAACTCGTCCAGTCCATATAATATTCATGAGATTCCTCCATGCAATAATAGTCTTTTTTTTTTTACTGCATAAGTTCCATTGGATGAATATATTACAATTTATTTATCCATTCTAATGTTTAAGGATATTTGGGGTGTTATCAGTTTTAGGGTATTATGAACAATGCTTCAAGAGCATTCTTATACCTATTAGACATATACCTAGAAGTGGAATTGCTGGGTGACAGGGTGTGCACATGATCAGCATTAGCAGATAAAGCCAAACAGTTTTCTAACGTGGGTTACACCAACATACAGATCCACCATCATTATATGAATTCCTGTTGCTCAACATTATTATACAGTCAGGTTGCTTAAGTTTTAGCCATTCTGGCAGATGTGCAGTGATATCTCATTGATTTATTTTCCCTGGTGACGGATGAAGTTGAGCATCATTTCTCATTTACTTGAAATTTGAATATTCTTTTTTATGTAGTATCTGCTTACGTTTTTTGCCAATATTTTTTAAATTACATTTTCTTTTTATTACTGACATGTAGGA
>NW_007779056.1:0-3214 GCF_000696425.1 Galeopterus variegatus
ATGGGATTATATCAAACTAAAAACCTTCTGCACAGCAAAAGAAACAATTAACAGAGTGAAAGACAACCAAAAGAGTAGGAGAAAATATTTGCAAAATATACATCTGACAAAAGATTAATATCCAGAATATACAAGGGACTCAAACAACTTTACAGCAATAAACAAGTAACCCAATGAAGAAATGGGCAAAGGAGCTGAATAGGCATTTCTCAAAGGAAGATTTATGAATGGCCAACAGACACATGAAAAAATGTTCAACAACACTCAGCATTTGGAAAATGCAAATGAAAACCACTTTGAGATACCCTCAATCCAGTTAGGATGACTAATATCCAAAAGACCAAGAATGATAAATGCTGACGAGGTTTTAGAGAAAAAGGAAACCTCCTACACTGTTGATGGGACTGCACAACGGTGCAGCCTTTATGGAAAACGGTATGGAGGTTCCTCAAACAATTACAGATAGATCCACCATACGGCCCAGCTATTCCACTGCTGGGAATATACCCAGAGGAGAGGAAATCATCATGTCAAAGGGATACCTGTACTCCTGTGTTTACTGCAGCACTCTTTACAATAGCCAAGAACTGGAACCAGCCCAAATGTCCATCATCAGATGAGTGGATAAGGAAAATGTGGTATATCTACACAATGGAATACTACTTTACTAGAAAAAAGAATGAAATACTACCATTTGCAGCAACATGGATGGACTTAGAGAAAATTATATTAAGTGAAATCAGTCAGGTACAGAAAGAGAAATACCACAGGTTCTCACTTATTTGTGGGAGCTAAAAATAAATTAATTAATTAATTAATATCCAAACAAATAAACAGTGGGGCAGGGAGAAGACACAACAATCACAACAATTCCTTGAACTTGTTAAGACAAGTGAACAGATATGATGTTGAGGGGGGGGGGAGGGAGGGAGGAAAGAGGAATTGGTAAAGGGATGTGAAACCAACTATATTGTATATTGATAAATTAAAATTTTAAAAAGAGAAAAATTTTAATTGACAAATAATATTTGTCTATATTTATGGGGTACAATGTGATGTTTTGATATATGTACACATTGCAGAATGATTAAATCAAGCTGAATAATATATCCATCACCTAAAATATTTACTTTGGAGGAGAAGGAATGTTTGAAATTTACTGTCTTAGCCATTCTGAAATATACATTATTATTAATTATAGTCAACACGCTGTGCAATAAATTTAGAAAACTATTCCTCCTTTTTAACTGAAGCTTTGTACCCTTTGTTAGGGCAATCTTAGAAGTTTCGATTTGCTTTCAAAATATCATCCCAGGTAATGATGCTTGCTTATTCCTATGAGTGGAAAGAACTATTAATTTAGGTGTTCCCACAGAGTTACTCTCTTGTCTCAAACACTGCCAATTATACACACTTCTCTAATATAGGTCACACCTGGAATTCGGGGGTCAAAACAAATTGCTGGTTTGAGACACCCATTTTATAATATCCTCTCAGTTCCATACACAGAGTGACAACTTTATAGGAATATTAACTGTGCCTAACTCCTGGGGAGAAGAAAAATAACAATGTTTATTCTTAAATGGGAACAGATCAGCAATTAACTCAGAGATTCCCTGTCCATTAATCCAGTTTAAAATATAAATTAAGTGTTTTCCTAGTGTGAGAATTAAAGCTAATAGACATACACTCTAAATTCCATTTGAAAGGGGAGGAGCAGACTGTCATTTATAGGTATGTGATTTAAACTTATCCTGCTTCCAGACAAGAAGGAAAAAAAAAATCCACTTCCTCACTTGATATTTCAATTTAAGGAGTTGTTTTCAGTATTGAAAAGACAAGGAAAACATGAATGAATAAAAGAGATAAAGTTACTGTACCAGTTAATCTGGACTGTGATTTTCTGGAATCTCTCAGACACCCCTAGTGAATCTACTCTCTATCTTGATTTGTCCTGATGAAATTTGGAAATAGATTACAACAGAGGTGCTGAAAATGTTGAGGGTCATAAACTCCACAGAGAGAAAGAAGACATGGTAACTCATTATTTTGGAATAGAGACATTGTCCAAACCTAGATGTCTGTGGTCAGCTCAGATAAGACTTGTCCCCAAATATACTGTATGATTCCCTTCAACCTCAGAGACTTGCCCACCATTGACCAGCTCTGGAAATGGAGCATGGGATCCACACCCAAAGCCAATCAGTGCCTAGAATTATCCCCGCCCTTGTGGTTGGCTCAAGTTTGGCGCGGGACTCAAACTTATCCAATCCGAATGGGTTTTCTATCACTTGCCACTCAAAGCATCCTTCCCAATGCATAGGTCTTTTATAGATATCCCCTTCCCCATGTTCTACCACAGAGTTCACATCTTCATTTTATATGTGAGAATGCTGAAGCTCAGAGCTGCTGGGTCTCCAAAGCTACAAAGCCAGAAAGTGTCAGGGTTGGAATTCACCCTCAGAGTTTCTGTCTGTCTGCACATTGTTGTCAATGGCTCTAATAAGAGACCCAAAAATGTCAGCCTCTTATCGAGCTTTCCAGAGGACACAGAGAAGCATTCAGTAAACACTGGCACCAGTTCAGTCCTTGCTTAATTGAAAATGAAGTCTCCATTATTTATTTGTTACCATTTATTTAATCATGTTTATAAATGGGCTTTTATATACACATTCAAAAGAAGAGTGTTAGCAATAAACATGAATGATTCATGCTGTGGTGCTTTATTTCACTGAATTATACTTAATTATGAATTGGAAACTGTGTATGATTATCTTTTACGTATATTTTTAAAGAATATTTTTCCCATTTATTTAAGGTGCTTATTAGTGGGTTTTTATATACACATTCAAAAGGAGAATTTCGGCAATGTATGTGAATGATTCACATTGCAGTGCTTCATTTCATTGAGCTACATTTCATTCTGAATAGGGAACGATGTATGCTTATCTTTTACAAAGATTTCCTAGGAGTATTTCTTACCCATTTATCCAATGGTGCCTACAAGGTAAGATTTATGTAAATTTTTAAAAGCAAAATTTTAGCAGCACACATGAATGAATCACTTTAGAGCTTCATGTGACTGAATTGCACTTAATTCTGAATGTGTACTGATGTTTAATTATCTTTTGCACAAGTTTTGTGCATATGTATTTTTTTTTTCCTTTAGAACCTTAGTTTTATTTAGAGGCAAAAACACATCACGCAGCTTGCT
>NW_007779057.1:0-670 GCF_000696425.1 Galeopterus variegatus
GCTTGGTCTGATGAGTTTACTTAGATCGATGATCTTGGTCTGATGAGTTTTCTTAGATCGATGAGCTCGGTCCGATGAGTTTATTTGATCGTTGTGCTTGGTCTGATGAGATAACTTCGATCGAACATCTTGATCTGATGAGTTTACTTAGATCGATGATCTTGGTCTGATGAGGTTTCTTAGATCGATGAGCTCGGTCCGATGAGTTTATTTTGATCGATCAGCTCGGTCTGATGAGTTTACTTAGATCGATGAGCTCGGTCCGATGAGTTTATTTGATCGACGTGCTTGGTCTGATGAGTTTACTTCGATCGAACATCTTGATCTGATGATTTTACTTAAATCGATGATCTTGGTCTGATGAGTTTACTTAGATCGATGAACTCGGTCTGTTATGTTTAGTTTGATTGATGGATTCGGTCTGATTAGTTTACTTAGATCGATGAGCATGGTCTGATGAGTTTACTTAGGTCGATGTGCTTGGTCTGATGAGTTTAGTTTGATCGAATGAGCTCGGTCTGATGAGTTTTCTTAGATCGATGAACTCGGTCTGATGAGTTTACATAGATCGATTAGCTTTCTCTGATGAGTTTACTTAGATCAATGTGCCTGGTCTGATGAGTTTACTTAGATTGATGAGCTTGGTCTGATGAGTTTAATTACATCAATG
>NW_007779057.1:1158-2178 GCF_000696425.1 Galeopterus variegatus
TTTGATCGATGAGCTCGGTCTGATGAGTTTACTTAGATCGATGAGCTCGGTTTGATGAGTTTATTTGATCGATGTGCTTGGTCTGATGAGATTACTTCGATCGAACATCTTGATCTGATGAGTTTACTTAGATCGATGATCTTGGTCTGATGAGTTTACTTAGATCGATTAACTTTCTCAGATGAGTTTACTTAGATCGATGTGCTTGGTCTGATGAGTTTACTTTGATCGATGAGCTCTGTCTGTTGATTTTACTTAGATCTATGTGCTTGGTCTGATTAGTTTACTTAGATCGATGAGCTTGGTGTGATGAGTTTACTTAGATCCAAGGGCATGGTCTGATGACTATACATAGATCGAATAGCTTTCTCTGATGAGTTTACTTAGATCAATGAGCTCGGTCTGATGAGTTTACTCAGATCGATGAACTCGCTCAGATGAATATACTTAGATCGATGTGCTTGGTCAGATGAGTTTAATTAGATCGATGGGCTCGGTCCGATGAGTTTACTGAGGTCGATAAGCTCGGTCTGATGAATTTACTTATATCTATGAGCTCGGTCCGATGAGTTTACTTAGATCGATGTGCTTGTTCTGCTGAGTTTACTTAGATCTATGTGCTTGGTCTGATTAGTTTACTAAGATCGATGAGCTTGGTGTGATGAGTTTAATTAGATCCTAGGGCATGGTCTGATGAGTATACTTAGATCGAATAGCTTTCTCTGATGAGTTTACTTAGATCAATATGCTTGGTCTGATGAGTTTACTTTGATCGATGTGCTTGGTCTGATGAGTTTACTTAGATCGATGTGCTTGGTCAGATGAGTTTAATTAGATCGATGGGCTCGGTCCGATGAGTTTACTTAGGTCGATAAGCTCGGTCTGATGAATTTACTTAGATCTATGAGCTCGGTCCGATGAGTTTACTTAGATCGATGTGCTTGGTCTGCTGAGTTTACTTAGATCTATGTGCTTGGTCTGAATAGTTTACTTAGATCGATGAGCTTGGTGTGATGAGTT
>NW_007779057.1:2965-3214 GCF_000696425.1 Galeopterus variegatus
GATCGATGAGCTTGGTGTGATGAGTTTACTTAGATCCAAGGGCATGGTCTGATGAGTATACATAGATCGAATAGCTTTCTCTAATGAGTTTACTTTGATCGATTAGCTCGGTCTGCTGAGTTTATTCAGATCAATTATCTCGCTCTGATGAATTTAATTAGATCAATGTTCTCGGTCTGATGAGTTTTCTTATATCCATGGGCTTGGTCTGATGAGTTTCTGTAAATCATTGAGCTCGGTCTGATGAGT
>NW_007779058.1:0-594 GCF_000696425.1 Galeopterus variegatus
CCTCAGTGCCTGTGGGCAGACGTTTCGGGCCTGTCTGGGCCATGGGGGCTGGACTGGGCTGGGAGTCCAGCAGCGGTGCCTACCTGTTCCCACATGGGCACCTTGGGGCTCGTGTTCGCTGTGGCTCTCGGGCCTCTCTGCAGGGGTCTCTCTGGTTGGCGTGCACTCACCCAGGCTGGGGGGAGTCCAGCAGCGGTGGTGCCTACCTGCTCCGGCATACTTGTGCCTTGGGGCGCATGGTCCAAAAAGGAATAATCTTTTAAGCAATAGTATGTACAAATGGCTAAAGGTGATGGGGAGCCTTGGGCAGGCGGACATCAGTGGGAATATATAAAAATGACTAGAATGCAGGGTCAGACTAGGGAGTATGGACAGGGGAGGCCGGAGAGGTGGGTCGCATAAATGCAGTTTCAAACCCCAAAGGTATTATACATGCTATTACTCTGCAGAAAAAAGATGCAATTAAAAGACCAACAAAAATGTCTAAGTACTGAAGAACGATGATGGTTATAATACTTTTGCTTTTATAATCACTGATATAATGTTTTTCATGTTCAAGCACAGTTGAGAAAAAAGCATGAGTTTTATGAAGGG
>NW_007779058.1:2464-3214 GCF_000696425.1 Galeopterus variegatus
TTTTTTCCTAATAAAAAAGGACTGCTTATTGTATATTTAGTATGAGTATTCACAAATGAGAGAATTCACTATTTGGAGGTGTGATGAAAGCTGAAATCTTATACTCTACAGGGAATTTAATCTCCATTCTCCCCCTCTCCTCTTTCCTCCTCCTCCTCCTTTTGCAATGGCCCATCAACCAATTCAGCTCACAGAAAGCCAAAATTTTCAGCTCACAATTAAACTCAAGTGAACCAAAGGGCTAATCACGGAGTGATTTTTTGACTTTCATGTGGATCTAGTAACAAAAAGGAAGCACAGATAAAGAGACAACTTAGTGACAGCTCTGTAGAGACAGAGCTTACTGCTACCTGCACTGGCAGCTTCCCACCTTCACTCCTGGCTTTGCAGCTACCAGCCTCAGAGGATATCATGCATTCATTTTCACCTTGGTGTTTTCTAAATGGGATGTGTGAATTGAAAGAAAAAAAGGCTACGGGGAGTGCAGTAACTATGGGCTGCTGAATTCATGGTGCTGTTTTGGAAATGGAGACTGTCCTACACAGGTCAAGGCTAAGGTAGATTCAAATCGATAAAAATAGAGATATTTGCAAAAATAGTTCAATTTTTATGAGGTAACATTGCACCAACCACATCATCTAATCATTTTCCATTTACAAACTACTTTTTAAAATAACCTGAAGACATTTGAAATTATTCTTTAGTATAGCTTATGTTTTTAATTGAACTTGGTTTATTCCATATTTTTTT
>NW_007779059.1:0-883 GCF_000696425.1 Galeopterus variegatus
GTCTCTAGGTCAAGGGAGCCCCCAAACCAAAAACAAACATTTTTTTTTCCTATGACATTACATAGAGAATTATTCATTTCAGGAATTACTCATTCATGACTGGAAGAGGGAAAAAGAAAATCTGTCATTACAGTATGTTGCCCATGTTTCAGATAAACTTGTTATGAAAGACAAAATATCAATGCAAACTAATTTCAATGGATCACAGGTCATAACTGACTGAAGATGTCAGCTTGACAGTATTTCCTGAATGAATTAAGCAATGTGTCTTATTTTGCCTTAATAGCCCCCACTATCTTGGGCCATAAGAACCATGCTCTAGTAAAATCTACTCTTAACATCCTAAGTAGGTATTCAATTCATCATTTCATCACCACTGTCAGGACCAAGGGCATTGCTTCTGAGGCAATACCAACTACAACCACAGCCCATTTATGGAACACAGTAGTAGCCAATACAGTGACCCATTAATAAAAACTAAATTAATTAATATTTATTAAAGGATTTCTATGAGGCAGGCATTGCTCTAGGTGTTTGGGAACATGGCAGTGTGAATCAAACAGAGCCCCTGCTCCAGTAGACTATGTAATATAATCTCACTAATGATAAGTTCTATGAAAAAAAGAAAAGCTGTATGGGAGTGTTATCTTAAACAGAGTGGTCAGGAACGCCTGTCTTTGGAGGTGACAGCTGACTAGAGATGTGAAGTCAACATGTGGGAGACAAGTGTTCCAAGCAGAGTGAGCAGCAAGTACAAAGACTCATGACAGAATCACATTTAATATATTCAAGGAATAGCAGTTGGACTAATAGAGCCAGAGAAGAGGGTTCAAGGACATGCGATTAGAAACGACACTGGCGAGGAAGTCAGGGACACGACTGC
>NW_007779059.1:2867-3214 GCF_000696425.1 Galeopterus variegatus
AGGGTTGCGATCCGTTGCCGGACACGAAAAAAAGACAAAAAGGAAAAAAAAAAAAAAGATAATACGTACCTGTCCTTGAACTTTCTGAAGCAGTCTCATATAAATAGCAAGGACATTTGTTTAAGTTTAAAAGACCAGATAAAGGGACCAAAAAAGAAGAGGTCTGTTTCTGGATGAAAGAAAACAAAGAGATCGTCAGGAGATAATGCAGATAATATAAACTATGCAGACTAGATGAGGATTACAGAGAAAAGAAAGAATTTAATACTAAGAGAAGAATTGGGGATGTATTTTTAGAAAAGAGAATAACCTAGTTGCATCAGTGAAAGCAGTTTAGACAAGTTTTG
>NW_007779060.1:0-1470 GCF_000696425.1 Galeopterus variegatus
TGGGTAATTTATAAAGAACAGAGGTTTATTTGGCTCGTGATTCTGGGACAGCTGCATCTGGTGTGGGCCTCGGGCTGCTTCTATTCATGGAGGAAAGTGGCAGCAGCCGGCGGGTACAAGCAGATCACATGGTGAGAGGAAGCAAGAGAGAGCTTTTAAGCAACCAGCTCTCATGGGAACTAATAGAATGAGAGCTCACTCATTAATCCCCCCACCTAGGGAGAGCATTAATCCATTCATGAGGGATCTGCCCCCATGACTCAAACTGCCATATTGGAGATCAGATTTCCACATGAGTTTTGGTGGGGACAACACATCCAAACTCTTACCAACTCCCTTATACCTCATTGTTTCCATATCTTGGCTATTGTGAATAATGCTGTAATGAACATGTAGGCACAGATATCCTTATTAGGTGGTAGGGATTTCATTTCCTTTAGGTGTACATGGAGAGGAGGGATTTCTGGATAATATAGTAGGTCTATTTTTAATTTCTTTAGGAACCTCCATACTGTTTTCCATAATGGCTGAACCAATTGATATTCCCACCAACAATGTACAAGGATTCCTTTTTCTCCACACCCTTGCCAACATGTGTCTCTTGTCTTTTTGATCATAGCTATTGTAACAAGTATGAGATATTTCACTGTGGCTTTATTTGCATTCCTCTGCTAATTAGTGATGTTGAACAACTTTTCATATACCTGTTGGCCATTTCTATCTTCTTTAGAGAAATGTCTATTGAGTTTCTTTGCCTAGCATGATATGTCTGGGTCCAGTTGAAGATTTTATATTTAGAGTGGAGTTCTTAAGGTCAACACTCAGTTGAGTCTCGTTTTCCTATTTACTCTGACAACATCTTTCTTTAGTTAGTGTATTTATGCGATTCAAATTTAAAATAATTATTGATACATGTGTATCAATATCTCCCAGGTTTGTAACTTTTCAATTTGTTTCATTATTCTTTGTTTCTCTACCTTCCCTTTTCTGCTTTCTCTGGCTTTGATTGAGCACCATATGATTATATTTATCTCCTCTCTTAGCATTCAGTTTTCTAAAAATATTCATTGGTTGTCCCAGACTGTGCTCAAGGGCCTTTTTACTCATGTCCACATTGAGGCAACACGATGGCTGTTCATGTGCAGTGTAGGCACCTTACAAAAAAGTGCAGTGTTCTCACTGTCTTACATCCACCCTCATGGTATGGCTGTCATCAGTTTTTCTTATCCAAATGATTTAATCACTCAAGGCATTGGTTCTAACATTACTTTAAACAGTTATCTTTTAGATAAATTAAGAATAAGAAAAATAAAATATTTTTGGTCCTTCTCTGACGCTCTTATATTCTTTGTGTAGATCTGAGTTTCTAAGTTCCCTTTTCCTTCTCCCTGAAGAACTTTAATATTTCATGCAGTGTAGGTCAATAAATTTCCATTTCATTTGTTTGAGAATCTATCCTTCCATTTTAAA
>NW_007779060.1:2869-3214 GCF_000696425.1 Galeopterus variegatus
ATTTGCTTGAGGAAACTCCATAAATTTTTCATAATGGCTGCACAAATTTACAGTACCACCAGGAGTGTAGGAGGGTTCCCTTTTCTCCACATCCTTGCCAGCATTTGTTATTCTCTGTGTTTTTGATAATAATCAGTCTAACTGGGGTGAGATGATATCTCAATGTGGTTTTGATTTTCATTTCCCTGATGCTTAGTGATGTTGAGCATTTCTTCATGTCTCTCAACCATGTGTATATCTTCCTTGAGAAATGTCTATTCAGCTCTTTTGTCCATTTTTTAATTGGGTTATTTTTTTACTAAGTCATTTGAGTTCCTTGTATATTCTGGATATTAATCTTTTGTC
>NW_007779061.1:0-608 GCF_000696425.1 Galeopterus variegatus
TGAGGGTTGCGATCCGTTGCCGGACATGAAAAAAGACAAAAAGGAAAAAAAAAAAAAAGGTAAATTTTATAGTGTGTGTGTGTGTGTGTGTGTTTTAACCACAATCATACCCTTTTCCCCAGGGTACAGAGAATTCAGAAAAACAACTCCTCTGATAATCAAAATAAAATCAATGCAAGCTGTTAGGCTCTACCCACCTGATTCAAGCAGCATTTTGGCAAACATGGGATTCAAAGGGAACTCTGCTATTCTCATGCCAAGGGGTTCAGTTAGACGACAGTCTTTGTCCAGACCTGCCAGAAGAACAACAAAAGATATCAGAAGGCATGCACCACTGTGCTGGAAGATGTACAGTTGCTGAGAAAATAAAAGATGATGTATGTTTAAAAAAGGTATCCAAAAGGTGATTCACGCACTACCAAACTCAATTTGCCACTAGAGTGCTATTAACATTAATAGTAGATCTCCACTGAGCTCTTGAATACCCAGTTTTAAAAAACGATACTTCTGGGCCGGCCTGTGGCTCACTTGGGAGAGTGCGGTGCTGTTAACACCAAGGCCACGGGTTCGGATCCCTATATAGGGATGGCCAGTTAGCTCACTTGGGA
>NW_007779061.1:1877-3213 GCF_000696425.1 Galeopterus variegatus
CTCTCCTGGCTCACCTTCCTTGCTGCTTCCCCCCTCTCAGTTACCTTCTGCATCTTCTTCTGCATCCAGGACCCAATATGTCACAGATGTGCCAGGGTGGCATCCTATGCCCTCTGCTCTTTTCATACCATGTGAGCAATTAGAATTGAAACACTAGCCCAGATCCCTCTGTTGCCAACACCAGACCTGTTTATCCAACTGCCACCTGCGCAGTTTACTGAACTGGGTAGACTCCTTCAACTCCCCACCTTCCCTCCTTGCCTCTCTACCACTCACCAACATCCAGATATTGGATGCCTAAGGCTCCCAAAATGTTGATTATTGCTTTTCCAATTAAAATAAATGTTGCAAAAGCTCAGAGTAAAACAGAAAAGATCATTTCTCTGCTCCAATATAATTATTTCTTTAAAGGTGGTAATTCAGCTTGAAATTAAATTAAGTTGGGTGTTTCCCTCTACCTTTCCCAGCTTATCTAGGGTAGTGAAGAAAGAGGAAATATATTAAATTTCATGCTGTTTGATTGGAGGAAAAACCAGTCCAAATGAAAAATTACACAATGTTCTCTCATCCTTGCTTTCAAGCTCCTAGTACATGCTTGAGAACAGAGAATGGACATGTATTCCAATATGGTCTCACTCCAGGCTGATCTTACACAGACCCAGCCGAAGGCCTTTTAAATCACTGGAGATCTTTTAAATCAGCAATTGGCTAGTCCTTCACAGAGAAGTACCATAAATATAATGAATGAGGATAAGACCCCTACCTCACCCCCTACAAAAAAATTAACTCAAAATGGATCACAGACTTAAATGTAAGAACCAAAACTACAAAACTCTTTGAAGAAAACCTAGGAATAAATCTTAACGGCCATGGGTTAGGCAATGGCTTCTTAGACATGACACCAAAAGCACTACTGACAAAAGAGAAAGGGATAAACTGAGGTACACAAATACTTTAAACTTTTGTACTGAAAAGGAGAAATATTTATGTCACATATCTAATAAAAAATGTGTACCCAAAATATATAAAGAACTCCTCAATAAAAAAGACTCTACCCCACATAAAAATGAGCAAAGGAGTTGAAGAGACATTTCTCCAAAGAAGATATACAAATGGCCAGTAAGCACATGAAAAGATGAGTCATAAGGAAAATGCAAAGCAAAACCATAAGACACCACTTCACATCCACTTGGATGGCTATAGTACAAAAGACAGACAATAGTAAGTGTTAAAAACAATGGGAACAAATTAGAACTCTCACACGTTGCTGGTGGGAACGTCCACCAAAAACTTGTATGCTAACATTCACAGCAGCATTATTTACATGAGTCAAAAA
>NW_007779062.1:0-1562 GCF_000696425.1 Galeopterus variegatus
GCTCAGCCAGTGAGCGGGAACCGGTCTGCATGTGGGATCCGAACCCTCGGGCAGGAGTGCCACCACGCTCCCAAGCGGCGCACTTATCCAGTGCGCCACCGGGCCGGCCCAGAGCTACTGGTATTTTTATGTGACCTGCTGCAAAACAACATCCTTCTCAGGGCAGGTCATGGGTGGGGAGGAAAAGAACCGTACTCCTTTCAGAGGTTAGAGTGAGCAGCCTTCGTATGGCTCCTGATACGTGACTTAATACTGTATTGCAGAAAATTTATATACTGTAACCAAAAATGCAGACTTGAAGCTATGTAACATCTTTACTCCAAAGAGTTGATACAAATGCTTCTAAGTTTTTCTGATTATATTATTTGAATACTATGGTAACCATGTACATAACATAGGTCCACATTTTTTACTTATCTTGAAGACTACGCCCAATACTACTATTTCCAAGTTTCCCTGATCATCAAACTTTTATCACTTCATAAACCTTAATTCATTATACTGAATAATACAGCATAAAAATAGGTGCACATTTTCTTTCCATTCAAAGGAAAGAATTTGGTTACTAACTTGGAAACATTTTAAAGTAGTGTACTCTTCTATAAAATGATTCCACAGTATAGATCATTGAAAATGGCAGTAAAGTAAAAGTGCTACTGTATCATTGTAAACATCTGACATGCATTATGAGGGTTGAAATCACATTTGTTTATCTTGTATGCCCAATAATATGCAAGTTTTATTACGAAAGTCATGGGCCTGTCTGTTGAAAACTATAAATCCCTTAGCCCCAAATAAAATATCATAAACCTTTTGATACATTTAAGAGAAAAATGTGAATTTGTAAATACAGTTGTGCTTTACACAGAATAAATAATACTGTTCTATTACAGATTGGATAAACATATTTCCTGATTAATATAATAAGACTAATGCCCACAGCCCTGTAACATGAAATCTTTCATTTAACTAAATGCCTCTGTATATTTTGAAGAATGAGAGATGAAGTAGAAAAAAAAGTCTTGATCATAAGGGGTAAAAATTAAGCACATTGTCTTTACTAATCTTCACTACAATATATAAAGAAATTATCCATCTTCAATTTATGATAGGGAAACCTGCTTTAATTAATTAATTCTCCCAAGATCACTAGCAAAAATACAGTGGAGCTGGGTTTCAAGGCAGAATCAGTCTGACTCTGATGCCTAGTCCCTTCTATTACCGCTTAATATATCTCTTTCTATAGTTAGCTGACCTTAAATTTCAACTATATCCTGGAAAAAACCTGCAACTGGAAGGCACAGTTGGTGTTTTGTAATTGACAGTGAGCAATTTGTAGTCTAATAAATCTAAGGACCCAACTGTTTCTGTCATTGGCAGTAATGGAGCATCCACTTCAGGCTCTGCATTTTTTGTTAATTAGCACACTTCTCAGGTGGTAGAATTGATAGCCTTCAGCTTGATATGCTTTAAGGCCACCTGAGGCATGCTGTTATCATTCAGAAATGCACTGGCTGCCAGGTACTACTCCTTAATCCGCATAATTAGTTTAGCACTATAAT
>NW_007779062.1:2541-3213 GCF_000696425.1 Galeopterus variegatus
TCCAAACCGGATAGTCTCGCTCTAGATCTTGCGTTCTTATTAATTGTATTTTTAAGGTTAACAGTTTTAGAGATAGGAATTTCCCTACATATTTACCATACATATACATTCATTAATGATTCAAGAAATCTAAGTAAAAAGTATCATTCTTCATTTTGAATATTAAAATGAGCATGCATTATATTAACTTTGCAAAAAGATATAGGACATTAGATCATCATAATAATACATTTTAAGTCATTTGTGGTGGAACCTCACATTTTATTTTAAACAGCATCTTCTGTGATGTCCCCCAATGTGGACAATCATTTTTGTCCACCTTGAGAAAGACAACTAAATTGAGAACTTCTTACTTAAAGTAGCTCAATAAAGATCTAAAACATACGTTATCGAATTTATAAAACTCTTTGAATACATATGCCACTTTTATTAATGTTTTGGGGGTTGACTAAAACTGTGAGCCTGTTGGAGTCCCTTTGGCCTGGGAAAATAGATAAGGTTTCAAAATTTTCTCCACTGTAGATGTTGTATGGCCTCTCAAAAAATGATTTTATGAAAATGGTTCAATCAGTTATTCAATAAAAACATATTTTGTCTCATAAAATGTTTTATTTTATTTATTTATTTTTTTAAAAAAAGATGACCGGTAAGGGGATCTTAACCCTTGACTTG
>NW_007779063.1:0-743 GCF_000696425.1 Galeopterus variegatus
ACCCAAAGCAATCTACACATTCAATGCAATCCCTATCAAAATACCAATGACATTCTTCACAAAAATAGAAAAAATGATCTTAAAATTTGTATGGAACCACAAAAGAACCCACATAGCAAAAGCAATCTTGAACAAAAAGAACAAAGTTGGAGGTACCTCATTTCCTCACTTTAAATTATACTATAAAGTTATAGTAATCAAAAAACATGGTACTGGCATAAAAACAGACAAATTGGCCAATGGAATAGAATAGAGCCCTGAAATAAACCCATGTACTTAGAGCCAACTGGTTTTCAACAAACGTGCTAAAAATACAGAATGGGGAAAGGACAGCCTTTTCAACAAATGGTTCTGCAAAAACTGGATATCCACATGCAGAAGATTAAAACTAGACCCATATCTTTCACCATACACAAAAATCAAGTCAAGATGGATCAAAGACCTAAATTTAAGTCCCCAAACTGCGAATCTACTAGAAGAAAACATAGGAGAAATTCTACACAAAATGGGAATAGGCAACTAAAGCAAAAATACCTGAATGAGACTACATCAAAATAAAAAGTTTCTGCACAGCAAGGGACACTGTCAACAAAGTAAAGAGACAACCTACAGAATAGGAGAAAGTGTTTGACAACTACACATCAGAAAAGGGGCTAATATCCACAATACATAAGGAACTAAAATGACTCAACAGCAAAAAACCAAATAACCCAATTACAAAATGAGTGAAGGTCCTGAACAGC
>NW_007779063.1:2026-3213 GCF_000696425.1 Galeopterus variegatus
CACTGGTGCTGCTGCCACTGCCATGAAGTAACCCACTGCTGCCAAGGACACTGCAGATGTGAGGGAGGGAGTTACTGCCACCAGTGATGCTCTCACCCCCATGAGGCAACCCCCTGCCACCAATGACATTGCAGACTCAAGGAAGATGGCTGCAGCCACTGGCACCACTGCTGCCACCACAAGATAACGCCATTGCTGCTGAGGATACTGCCAAGGATACCGCAGATGTGAGGGAAGCAGTTGAAGACCCCAGGACCCCTGCCACCTCCAGAAGGTAATCCCACTGTTGCTGTGGACACCACAAACACAAGGGAGGCAGTTGTAGCCACTGTTGCCCCCACTGGCCCCACTGCCACAGGACACTACAGATGCCAGGAAGGCAGTTGCAGCCACTGATACCACTGCCACTGCTGTCAGGTAACCCTGCTGTCACTGCAGACATCATAGCTGCACAGGCCACCACTATGAATGTTACAGCCAAGTCAGGGACTGCTGCAACTGTCACTGCTGTAGTCATCACCACACCAGCAATACCAGGCACCCACCATGATCATGCAGGTAGCCCACTGCTGCTGCTGCTGGAGCCACCACTACCATGCAAGTGGCATGCCAAAGCCACCTCCACGACCACTGTTACCCCAAGGGCAGCACGCTACCACAGCAGCAACTACAGCAGCCACTGCTGCTGTGCAGGCAGACCACTGGCCACTCAACTGCATTGACACAAGAAGGGTAACGAATGGAGTCCAGGGAAAAAGAGCAATAGAAGAAGCAACTGCTCTTCCAGATGACCAGACCTCAACCCAGAGACACTAGAAATATGAGTCCACTAAAGGAGTATAATAATTCTCAAGTACCAGACCCCATAGAGCAGGAAACCCTTGAAATAACTGAAAGGGAAATCTGAGTAAAAAATCTTAAGGAAACTCAATGAGATACAAGAAGATGCAGTTAGACAACACAGTGAACTGAACAAAACTATCCAGTGTATGAAGGAGGAAATTAAAAGGAGATTAATACTTTAACAAAAAATGTAGCGGAACTCATGGAACTGAAGGAAACTCAATGAAATAAAAACACAACAGAGAGCTTAAGCAGCAGGCTAGAGTAGGCAGAAGAAAAAAATCTCTGATCTTGAAGACAGTGTCTTTGAAATAAGTGGACAAAAAAAAAAGAAAAAGAATTTT
>NW_007779064.1:0-1581 GCF_000696425.1 Galeopterus variegatus
CATGACACCCAGGAAGCCTCCCAGCGGTCCATTCAGAGTCCCTGGAATGGGGACTTGCACTTTGGCTCCCTTAACTCACCAAGCACCTCCAGTGGCACCTTCCAAACTTTCTCATTCTTAGTTGTCTTCAACACCTTCAAGAGGTAGGTGCTGCTGTCCTCTTTCCGGACTGTAAAGATGCACAGCACACCACTTGGAGAAAGAAGCATGACCCTGCCTTTAAATGAAGTATCAAAGTACATAGGTGGTCTGCCAAACTCCTGCTCTACGATCTTCTGGTTAGGATTGTAAAGCCAGGTTAGTTGCTTGTAGTTATCAGGAAGGCTCTCGGAGATCTGCAGACTCACGTTGCTGCCGGAGACTGTGATCACCCCATCTACTGAATGATCTGCCAATGATAATCAGAGTGAGAACCACCTTAGAGTAGGCAGTGCTGCCCAGTGGCCCAGGCCACTGGTGAAACAGGGGAGAAGGGAGGTACTTCTGCTTGGAGCAATGAATATGGTCTTCATCAGAGGTCCTTGTCCCCTGACTAGGAATTCAATGAAAGTTGGAGCTTGAGAAGTGGGCACAAGGTGTTGCTTATCTAGTTCTGCCTCCAGACAATAAAGAAAAAAGACACTGAGGCAGGTGCTGGCTTTCTCCCTTACCCTTATACTGGTAGATTTTCAAGTAAAATAAGAACAAATCATATCTCCTCTCTGAGATTTTGTTTCCTGTCTGTTCAATTTAGTTCAGTAATCATTATATTAGTCCTTACAGGCATAGACATAAAAAGTACACAATTCTATTCCAAAAGATTTAATACACAAATGTGGGAGGACAGACACACAAATAAATCATCCTAATATAATATCTTGGTTACTATAATAAAGATAAGCACAGGGTACTATGGGAAGATAGTTCAGTGTTCTATGGGAATATACCCCTATCCAAGAATATGGGGGCAGGGGATGGAGGAAATACTGGGAATATCTCTTTGGAGAACATGACCACTGCTATGGGTTGAACTGTGTCCCCCAAAGTTTCACGTATTAATCCCCACTGCAACAGTGTTGAGAGTGAGAAATCCCATTATGGTAATTGAAAGGTGGGGCCCCTGTAAGAGGTGATTAGATTGTGAGGATTGTACCCTTGTGAATGGATTAATCTATTGATAGTTTAATGGGTGGTAATGGGTGTGGTTCTGATGGCTTTATAAGGAGAGAGAATGAGATTAGTTCCATCTTGCTGAAGCCATTCTCCATGTAATACCCTGCACTGCTGTGATGAGTTACCAACCACCACCAAGATCCTCACCACATGTGTTCCCTGGACTTAGGACTTCCCAGCCTTCAAAACTGTTAGGAATAAATTTTATTTCTTTATAAATTACTCAGTTTCAGGTATTTTGTTATAAGCAACAGAGACTGACTAATACAACCACTAAGGTGAGTCAAAAGTGGATTAGAAGCTAATATTTGTTGAGAACAATGTGTCAGGCACTATTTAAGGCACTTAGGGTACATCAATGGTTCGCACACGCACGCGGAGGTGCCGAAGAGGACGCTGGGAGCAGAATTCGTTGACTCAGCTTTTAAG
>NW_007779064.1:2357-3213 GCF_000696425.1 Galeopterus variegatus
CCGAGGGTTGTGATCCCGTTGCCGGTCCCGGTCCGGTACGGGCGCGACACTGAGGGTTGCGTCCGTTGCCGGTCATGAAAAAAGACAAAAAGGAAAAAAAATAAATAAATAAAAAATAAAAGACAGAAATTCAGGTCTGGGGCTCAGGCAAAAGCTTTGGGCTTTGGAGTTTACTTACGCTCTTCCCAGGCTTTTGTCTGTTGCAGGTTGTGTATGTTTCTAATGAAACTGCAAAGCAATTTCACATTCTTTGTTTCATTTAATCTTAGTAGCAACCCCTTGAAGAAATGGGAGACACATTATTATGTCCATGATAGAGCTGAGAAAGCTGAAGCTCAGGAAGCTTTTATAATTTATAGAAAACCTCATGGCATAGAACCCAGATAAAACACAGGTCTTCTGAGTCCCAATACCATGCTCTTTCCTCTGCACCCTGCTAAGTGCTGTGGGGAGAGGGGGAAATGCTTAGTAGTGGAGGGTGCCCTGAATCATTGCCTTGAAATCAGAGAGCCAAGAAACTCAAGTCTGGGAAGAGATGAAGGGGGAGATTGACAAGTGCTTCTCAAACTTTTCCATAAAAACATCCCTAACCACAGAGTGGAGAACTACTTGTATACTCAGGATGATATGAATGTATAGTCCAAAATAAGTTCTTTGAAGTCATCTATTCATTTATTTAACAATTATTTATTAAGCACATTCTATGTTCCAGGCATTGTGCTAAGTTCAGCAGCATAACACTGGACATGGTTCCTGTCCTACGGAGCAGAAGAAAACAGATAATCAAAAAAGTAGGTCACAGGGCCGGCCCGGTGGCGCACTGGATAGTGCGCCGCTTGGGAAGCGCGGCGGCGCT
>NW_007779065.1:0-520 GCF_000696425.1 Galeopterus variegatus
TTAAGATGTAGAAATCAAACTTCTGTCACCAAATCGTTATTTGTACAAATAGCATTTATTAAATAATCCATAATTTCCCCCAAAGTGTGAAATGCCACTACAAATATATTTCTTAACTCTGTGTGTGTATAGTATCTTAAATATTGAGACTTTAAAATTAGAATTTGAGATTTATGATTCATTTAAAAACTAGGAAAACCACATGCTCCTTAGTTCTTGGATTTTCTTTTATGTTCTGCAATAAAACTTTGTACTATTCTTCATGCAGGTCCAGCAAAAGTTTCATTAAAGTTATTCCTAGGTAGTTTATGAATATTTTTCTATTACAGTTCCTAACTGATATTACTGAAATACAGGAAAATTTATTTATTATGCACTCATCTTACTTAGCTCTTTTTTTTTTTTTTTAGAAAATGTAATTTTATTAATTTTTTTTTACATTCTAGAATGTTGTTGTGCAGCAGTTGTGAGGGAGGGGGAGAAGGGAAAGGGGAAGGAAATGGGATGGAAGGAGGAGGAG
>NW_007779065.1:2129-3213 GCF_000696425.1 Galeopterus variegatus
GGTTATTGGTTTATTCATGTTTTCTATCTCTTGTTGAGTATATTTATTTTTATTCTCATAGAAAATTAACTCTATCACTGATAGTTTAACATGTACTATCATAGAGCTGCATCTTGTCTTCTGCTTTAAATTTAACTTTCTATATCTAAAATATTTTTTTCCCTCATTTCCACCGTTGAATATTTGCATTTTGTGTAGTTTTGGTTTTATTTCTCAAGACTTTTCCAGCTTACACTCCCATCAGCAGTGCACCAGAAACATGGCATCATCTTGACTTTCTAATTTTAGCCAATCTGATGAGTATAAAGTTATATCTTGTTGTTATTTTAGTCTGCATTGCTTTGATTGCTAGTGAAGTTGAGCATCATTTCAGACACTTTTTAGCCATGTGGGCTCCCCTCCAGTTAACCACTTGTTCATAGTGTTACTCATTTTTTCATTGGGTTTTCAGCCCCAGAGGCTGTTGCTGTTGATGAACTTCAAAAGTATCTTGTATGTTTAGATGTTAATCCACTGTCAATTTTAGATGTTACAAGTATTGTCTCTTAATCTGTCATTTGTCCATAATTTTGTGGTATTGTCCTTTGTTGATTAGAAGTGCTCCATTTTTTTACATAGGCTATTTCATCCCTTTTTTGTGTATTGGGGTCTTATTTAAGAAGTCTTTCTGCACCTCAAGATCACAATGAAATTATCCTACACTTTTATTATAGTTTTACCTTCCATGTTCATGTGCTTAATCTCTCTTGAGCCTGACTCACGACTGGTCTAAGATAGTGGTCCAGATTATTTTTCTCCATCTATTGAGCCAGTTTAACCATCACACCACCAAATTTTCTGTAACATAGCAAGAAAGAAATTTTTCCCAAATGTGGTTTGGGACAGAACTTTATGTGATGTTATTTAGAGTTCCTTCTGGGAAATAATTAGCATTCTTGAGTGATTATTTTTGATAGACTTTACTGAGATTAGAAACACCTGAGAAGTTGTTGGTCTTGAGAGGAGTCTGAGAAGATTAACTGGCATGCCCTTCATTGCATTTTTCTATAAACTTCTAAGAGAAAAGTCTATGAAATGGCTAGCT
>NW_007779066.1:0-838 GCF_000696425.1 Galeopterus variegatus
CTTCTATAACAATTCTCCTGGCTCCTCTGCACAACCATCCAGACAATGATTCATGAGCAGGAGCTAGCCAAAAGCCTAAAAGAAATTTTGGATCAACCAGATAATCTGTGAGATCAGGTTGACTCCCTGGTAGTGACAGTCCTACAAAACCGCAGAGCTGGACCTCCTCACAGCAGCCCGGGGAGGGACCTGTGCTCTCCTCCAGGAGGAACGCTGTTTCCATATCGATAAGTCCAGTTTGGTTTGGGTTGGGGTGGCACCACTAAGGGATAGGGCTGCACGCCTCCTGGACAGAACAAGGGCACCTCCTTTTGCTTCTTTGTTCATGCAACGGTTCCTTCCATTTCTTACCCACTTACTTCCCCTTTTTGTTATTTTGGCTTTTGGCCCATGTTTACTTAAGCTTCTTTCCAATTTTGTCCAGAACCAGCTACAGGCATTCACCAACCACGTGGTGCGTGAGATGCTTCTACAATGGGACTATCAGTGCCTCAAAAGCCTACTGGGCCCCACTCACTTCCTCCTACCCCAACCCCGTGATCACGATGCCCTTGTACAGCAGGAAGTAGTTACAAGAAGAGAAGAATCACCACACCCCTTCCCTAAAAACAAATAAAATTAAATTAAAAAGGGAGGAATGTCATGTCCCTGGAAATGAAAACCTGACTTTCAGTAAGCCCCACCCTTTGGTTTCATTCCTCTAAATTTCTATCTCCCTAAGTCTCTGTTCCCATGAGCAGGCTGAGCAAGCTGTACCTAGAATGTAACATTGTAACTGCTTCCCCAGGCTAGCCCAAGGTTTCTGTCTCCCCAAGTCTCTGTTCCCATGAACAGGCTG
>NW_007779066.1:2551-3213 GCF_000696425.1 Galeopterus variegatus
AAAATTTAAAGAAAAAAAAGAAAGAAAACATCAGCATATAAATGCAAAAGACTATAATGTTTTTATGAGACTAACCTTGAATCATCTTTACTAAAAATAAAAAGTCAGTAACTTTGAAAAAAAAAAGAATAAAAAGCAATAGGCCTTAGATAATTATACAATATATGCATGTATCGAAACAACCAACTGCACCTTATAGTTACATAAAATTAAAAACACAAAAATTAAGAAAAATAGCAATGAATAGTTTATTGCAATTATTCACATATTCACATTTAGTGATTTAAAATCAACTGTTACTTTATATAACTTGGGTAAGTATGAATAAAACTTTAAAAGAGAGCTTGCAATAAAAAATGGGATCGCATTTTTATATCTGTCTAATTGAAAAATATGAACAATAAAAAGCGCATAGTCTGGAACATGGCAGGTGCACAATGACGTTGATCATGGATACTGGGTGGGATCATAGGCATCCTCTGCTTTTTATAACATTTTAAATATAAAGACTGATTACCTAACAGATAAAAATAAAACAAATATTCTAATAAAAAAATAGGCAAAGGGCCTGAACAAACATTTCTCAAGAGAAAACATACAGATTACCAACAGGTCTATGAAAAAATGCTCAACATCTCTAATCATCGGGGAAATGCAAATCA
>NW_007779067.1:0-563 GCF_000696425.1 Galeopterus variegatus
GCTTTTTTGTTGTTTTTTTCCCCTGCTTATTGGTTTGTTGATTTCTAAAAGCAATCTTCATTCCATCAATCACATACCCAGGGAGACATATTATTTTTATCACCTAAAGGAGGCAGATGCTGAAACTGAGAGCAGATTTATGTGTTGTTGAGTTTATTTATCTGCAGGGGTACCAGAACTAAATCAGCCTGTTGGGTTGACCGGCAGGGAGTGAAGTAGAGAATAATCATCAAACTATAGTCAGGAGGCAGAGAGAAAAAAATTATAATTTGAAACTTGAATGGAAAGAATAAGTGGCATTAGCAATAGCTAGAGCTGGTGATACGGGGTAAACACATTTTTAAGTGAAATGCAGAGTCAGAAGACAGCCAAGTTATTGGTGTCCTGAGTCCTGTTTGTACTCAGCAAATATTAAAATAGCAATTATCAGAAATAATTGAGCCTTATGAATAGAGAATAGGTAAATAAACAGAAAATGGCTTTGGAAAATGTAGCACAGAGACCAATTAGGGGCCACTGAAGACAAAATTGGCTAAGAATGAAAAGAAAATTCAGGAGGAATT
>NW_007779067.1:2533-3213 GCF_000696425.1 Galeopterus variegatus
TGTGTGTGTGTGTACACACACACTCGTATATATGAGGGTACTTCAGAAAGTTCATGGAGGATTCATATTATCTTTTCATTCTATTTTTCTATAAGCTTTTTGAAATACCCTCATATATATAAACATCTATAAATCTCATATAATATCTCTGTATATATCATATAATATTACATCTCCTATAATATCTCTCTCTATAGCTACATACATACTTATATATTATGTATCATATATGTTATCAGAATCTTTACAAATATCAGTCGGACTTAGTTTAGATCATTCATTTGGAAGCCTTTTAAAAATGCTGCCAGCTCTTAGGATTAGGAAATACAGCCGAGTATGAGAGAAAAGATAGATTAGTTACTGAGTTGGATAATCACTGGACGTCTACTCAATAGTAGGCGCAGTAGTGGGAGCAGTTGTCCAGGAGGAAACTAAAAGGTGAGATAGAAGTTGCTTAGTTTCCCTGAATTGGGGTCCCAGGCCACTCCTCTGAGTTTCAAACCGCTCCCCTAGGTCTCAGGCCCCTCCTTTGGGCCCTGAATTACTGTTGCATTTTAAACCTATTTTCAGCACCAACACAGGAAGGTTGAGACCTCAGGAGGAAAGTTTAATTAATTTCAGTGGTGTGAGCATGCTCAGTAGAAATGTTTGTCCTTGAACGACCTTCCACTGGAGGTGCT
>NW_007779068.1:0-2444 GCF_000696425.1 Galeopterus variegatus
CTGCCTGGGTACACTGCCCCTGTTCCACAATTCTACTCCTTGGACACCTAAATTATTCTAATGGACTTGCAGTTCCATAAAGCTGGGTGTGATCCTTTTAATCTTCTGTTTATGAATTGTGCTGTGAACCTCCCCACATTGTTGGGATTCATCCATGATAATAACAATTCACTTTTAGCTTTTTTCCATTTCACATTTTATGATTGCCTGAGGACTGCACTTGTATTCTAGATGCATTCAAAGAGGACTCGAGTGCACTATGCACACTCACTTTTTATTTAAAAAGAAGATAAAAGAGGGTCCTTAGAGAAACATGATGGCATTAAGAATTATTAAGGAGTGTAAAACTTTGCTTCTAAGATGTGATGTTGATATCCTGAAATTTTCTGGTTTTCTTTCAATTTAAAACTTGCATTTTTCTCCTTTTGCTATAATTCCTTCCTAAATAAATAAATGCACTTAAACAGCCCTTTATAGTTTGTAAAGTACATTTATGCACATTCTGTTATTCAAACAGCATCTACAACACAGAAAACTTTCTTGGAGTGAGACAAAAATAAATCAGTTTTCTGCCTTCAAGGAATTTCCTATCTAGAGACAGATGACAGATGTAAAATTAACTCACGATTATTCCATTGGAGTTAACATTACTATATAGTAAGGCTAGGACTCCATAAATCAGTTTTCTGCCTTCAAGGAATTTCCTATCTAGAGACAGATGACAGACGTAAAATTAACTCACGATTATTCCATTGGAGTTAACATTACTATATAGTAAGGCTAGGACTCTTTAATAGGTAATATATCAAAACCAGTGTGAGAAGGGATGAAGAACCTGACACATCTCTCTCTTTGCTGGCTGAGCAAACAGCTTAATCCTCAGCTTCTCCACCTGTCTTATTGAAAGTGCCAACAAGTCCCCACCCACTCACCCAACTCTAGCCAACTGTGCTGGGGCTGGGTTTGTGAACTGACTGCATATGTTACCAAGGAAATTATTGGGATGTCAAATGGCAGTGTCATCTTCCTGGCAACATATTCTTGAGCAGATTGTGATCCAGTGACCTACAGGCACATCATTCAAAATGCCAATCCCATTGCTGGTCTGTCCCCCACTTTCACTATCCAGGCAAGGACCTGATCCCGAGTCCTACTTCTTCAGCCTTTTTCTAATGTGGCTCCTCTCAGGTAGTCAGCCAGTCCTGAGAGCTGGCAAGGGAAAGCTTGACCCACATATATTAGCTGCCTCCTTGTCCTTCTGTATCACACCAGCGACCTCCTTGAAAATGTAGTGAACTCTACAAAAATTTAAAGGAGGGACTGTAATTTTCTTAAAATATATTGAACCATGATTTTCCATATTTTAAACCACAAAATAAATACTTAACATATGTTAGAATATTTTCCCAGAATAATTTCTCATTTTTCCCCCTGGATGCCAGCTACTTTCTCATCCTTTTCTGTTTTTTTGAGATGATCTTGTATATGTGTTTTTGTAATGCCCCAGGTTTTTTTCATGCTTCTTTGATGTAACTTAGTTTGATATTCCAGATGAATATTGTGTTTATTTTATTACAGGAAAACATAATTTTCTTCAAAAGTCAACAAGCATGTTTGAGCTCTTCAAAGCTTGCCTTACACCTATCTAGTATAAAAGTCTAGCTCCTTTAATTCATTGATATTTTATCTTCCATTAATTTACAAATTATATAGTGTATCAAGTAAGTTATAATGCTAAGCAAAATGGGGCAGAAAGATAAGCAAACAGATCCTATTGACAAGAAACATACAGTACAAAAGTAAGTATAATTTAAAGTTGACTGTGGCGAATACCAAAAGAGAGATCCTTAAAAAGTGTTATGGAGAAGAATAGGGTTAGTTAATATCTCCTTTCTTTTTTAAGGTAAAAGGAAACCCTTTTATTTTCCTTTATAACATTATTGCTTGCCTATAAACTAACATTTAACATAAAGACTGAATGTACATTGGAGTAGGGGAATTATTTTAAAACCATTCTTATACAAATGTAGGTTTAACTGGTGACTGCTGCAATGATGCTTTATAGATTTACTCAGTAAAGAACTGTTTTCCTCCTCTGCACTATTAAACATCTCAGACATCGTTTCTGTCCTCACAAGCAGAAAAACACACCACCTTGATCCTCAAAGAGCTTGCGGTGGAGCCGGGCCAGCAGGGAAGCACACAGTAGTAGTCAGTTCAGACCATGAATAGTTTCATGTCATATAAATTACTTAAACTCTGATCTCCCTTTTCTCATCCAAAATTCGGGGAAATAAAGAATTCCTCTCATAATTCTTCTGCCGTTCTTTGGGCCATGCAGTCCCTCCGACTACATAAATTATGAATTAGAGACACTCCGTACCCGACGGCCATGTTATTAAACTGTGCTGACCTGTATTTTCATGATGGCTTGTAAATTTTGA
>NW_007779068.1:2787-3213 GCF_000696425.1 Galeopterus variegatus
CCGACGGCCATGTTATTAAACTGTGCTGACCTGTATTTTCATGATGGCTTGTAAATTTTGAAAGGATGGTGAAAAATTTTACAGACACAAACATGAAAACACAACCTGAGGCATCTCTGTTACCCTGAGGGAAAAGAAAGCATTCTGGATTCTTAGGATTTTCATAGTGGGAAATTGAAAATTTAAGTAATTCACATGCTTACCAACTGTGGGGTCAACTTTTTCAGCACTCTGTGTAATGAATTCAGTTAGCATTTGACTGAGTATTTTAGAGACGACTGTTTTCTTTCTTTCTTTTTTTTTTATTATTTCTGCTTAAATAAAATCAAGAAGGCTTGATCGTTGATAATAAATTCTGGCTCCCACTGCACTAAGCTCATTTGTCTACTGACTCATCTGGAAAACTTCTACTTACCTTTTACGTTC
>NW_007779069.1:0-3212 GCF_000696425.1 Galeopterus variegatus
GGTTCGGGTGTCTGCAGGGCAGGCACATAGAAAAGGGCTGCAGCAAGCAATTTATTCCCTAGTGCACAAGTTCCTGCCCCCACCTCCTCATTGGCCAAGAGTACTACGGGGTGCACAATCTTCCCGGGTGACATCTAAGATTACCTCGATTTACTACCCCCTTGTAAAAAATTTGTCTGAGGGCTCAGGACAAGCCTGAGTAAAAGGCCCACTGAAACCCTGTGAAAGGAGAAACACTAGGTAATGAAGAGCACAACAAAGGGTTAGTAACTCACTACCATCTCAAGGAGAACTTTATTCATATGAAGTGAGCAATTAAGGGCTGGTAACTCACTACCATCTCAAGGAGAACTTTATCTATTCAGCGACCTCCCAGGAATGGGCTGGACCAGTCAGACAACTTCTGGGCTGGGCCTGAATTATTTCTGAAAATGAATCACTTAGATCTTTTTCTCACATAGGTAACAACCTGCTACTTGTGACTGGTGTCTGAAGTGGGGACAGTCTTGTGGGACTGAGCCCTCAAACTGTGGGATCTGACACTGTCTCCAGGTAGACGGTGTTAGAACTGAACTGAATTACAGGACGTCCTGCTGAAGTCTGCTGCAGAATCTGCTGCAGTTTGCAGGGGAATTGTCTGGTGTATGGGGATCCCCCCACTGCACACACCTCTGATGTCAGAAGTGTTGTGTTCAATGACCGTGTGAGAGTACAGAGTAAGAAAAACGTTTTCCCCTATAGCCCATATTTGGTGTCAGGATTGTGGTGACTGTAAGAGAAGGAAAGACACTTTGCTTTGGGTCTTTCTTATCTATTAGTCCATTAACAGCCTATTGAGGATCAAGGCAAACAGCCTTCTCCCCTCTCCCTGAAAAGCTGGAAGCCTCTAGAAGGGAAGGAAGCACTCTCCAATGCCCTCCTTGGGTACAGGCATGGAGGAAAGTGCAGGAGGACATGGTGAGAAGGGACCTCCCAGAGGTCAAATCGGAAGCCACAGAGAACAATGCCCAAGGGTTCTGGGAGAGGGGTGGGTATGAAGACACTGCTCCTTGCCTACCCGGTCTACTTACAGTCGTCCCCCCTATTCTCAGGGATATGTCCCAAGACCCCATGGATGCCTGAAACCACAGATGGTATGGAACCTGAGTGCCATCAGTTGGAACACATTTCTGTCCACGTCTTCCACCCACAGACTGAATGCCTTTTCCATCTTAACTACGCACTTGTCACACACCGTGGCTGTGACTTCTGCAATTTGAGGTGCGACAGCAAAAGGGGCAGGAATTTATTTTTCTCTCCTTTCATGGAGAGAAGATTCGTTCTCACCGTAGATCTTGGCAACCTTGGCACACGATTTTGTTCTTTCCTTATGAAGTCCAGAACTTTCACCTTCTCACTTAAAGGAAGCACTTTCCAGCTTCTCCTTGGCATATCCAAATTGCCACATCACTACTCTTTCACTTTGGGGCCATTATTAAGTAACATAAGGGTGACTTGAACACAAGCACTAGTTAATCTGATAACAAGACGGCTACTAAGGAACTCACAGGCCAGGAGCCGTGATAGTGTGGATCCGTGGGACAAAAGGATGATTTGTGTCCCAGCAGGACAGAGCAGGACGGCATGAGATTTCATCTCATTATGCACAACAGCACACAATTTAAAACTTAAGAATTGTTTATTTCTGGAATTTTCTATTTGATACATCTGGACCATGGTTGAGTGCAGAAAGTGAAATCATGGATAAGGGGGGACTGCTGAATTTCCCTTCTTCCTTAAAGAGCCCTAATTTATCCAGAGCAACAATGTGTCCAGCCATGGAGTTATGATTTCCATCGTCCCTTATCACGAGTGTGGCCATTGTCCAGGACTGGCCAGAGAGAGGTAAATAGATATTATTGGCTGGAACTTTTTTGAAACAAAGGCTCTTGGAGAGCTACAGACAAGATGGACCCTCTATGGTCCCCATATCCTTTTACCTCCTCTACGGAACACTGACCAGATGGCTGCAGCTCCAGCACCATGTTGGGTATCCAGAAGGGTGCTGAGAACAGAAGGTGACCTAAGAAGAACGGGACAGGAAGGTAGAAGGAACCTGGGTCCCCGAAGCTCCATACCCTCCCTGTGTCACCTCGCTCTGGGCTTCTTTCACGTGGGAGGAACGTGAGCCGTCTGTGTTACCACCTTGTCCCCCATCGTCTGCCACTAGCAGTTGAGGCCAATTTTAAAAGACCACTTTCTTTGTTTAGAGATATCAGCTGCCTCCAAACTCTGCATGTGAATTGTATTGTGGTGAGCAAATTCAACCCGATGAACCAAGTAGTTTACCAAAAATTCCTGAACTATAGAAAATTATAAAACAGTCCATTTCTAAAAGCCGCAATACTTCCTGTGATTCCTTTGGAGATGTAACTATTCCTCCAAATACATCACTTTATATGAGGTTGTATTTTTTTTTCAGCACAAATTCTGCTTCCTATCATGAGAGGGATACATTCTGGTTGCATTCTGTTTAGCTGAGAGTTGCTATTTATTTCGTTCTTTAGTTACCAATTTGCAAAGCCTTACAGAGCAGCAAAGTGTCCATGAAAACCTACCTGTGCATGATTTCAACCCTTGAGTAATTCACTGGATCTGTAGTAAAGTGTTCTCTTCTGTTTTACTTTTTTTTTTGGCAGGACTCTGTTTATTTGGTGCCAAATGGGCATTTGGTGCAGGCAGAATCTATAAATTAGGCATGCACTGGGCTGCAATGAACAGAAGTTACATTGTTTCTTGTTAGAAACAGGCTCCTCCAGTCCTCAAGGTTGTCATCGAGGACACAGGTTCCTTTAGCTTCTGCTCTGCTGTTCTTAACATCTGACATTTTCCCTCCCAATTGCAAGGTAGGTGCTCCCCATCTGAGCGTCATGCTTGGATTCCAGGCAGAAAGTGAAAGGCCGGTGTGCTTTCTCCAAATCAGACATTATTCGGGAAAGAAAGTTCTCTCCAGGCCAATCTGCCCGCATCGTATTGACCCAGACTGTGCCACAAGGCAGCCCCCAACTGGAAGGAGATCTGGGCAGATACGTGTTTTTATTTCAGCACATGGACACCCCAAATAAAACTGGGTTTCTTTATTATTAGACGGTGAGGAAGAGGGGTGGAGATAGGGATGCCAGCCAGAACACCTGCCACACAGGATCGTTTCATTCTCTTTGTCCAAGCAGAGT
>NW_007779070.1:0-3212 GCF_000696425.1 Galeopterus variegatus
AGTGATGATGTCAAGCCTAAACTCATCTGTGCAGGGCATTCTCCCGGCCAGTGTGACTGGACTGCCTTGAGGCAACCCAATCACAGCAAAGCCAGTAGCTGTCGTGGAGTGATTCTTTCTCCCTAGACGTAGACTAGGAAACACACGGTCTGCCCGATAAATGCAGCGGTCTTGTGATCCTGACAGAAGCCAATCAGAAAATGAAGCTGACACATAGGAGGGTGTTGGGCCAGGGTAATTGCAGAGAAAGTGAGTCAGACCCCTGACCAAACCACACCTGAAACCCACTCTACCCCTGGACTTTTCAATTATGTGAGTTAACAAAACTCTATTATTATTTAAGAAATTCCGAGTTGGGTTTTCTGTTACTTAAGCTTTGCCTCTCTCTGTGCCTCAGTTTCCTCATATACAATATGGAATGATACAAGTATCTTCTTCATTGAGTTGCTGTGTGGAGTAAAGGCAAAGACATATAAAGTTTTTAGATAAGTACCTGGCACAAAGAAAAGAGCTTAATAAAGTAATATGTATGCCAACATATAGCTAGGACTATATAGTTCAACTATTATTTCATGAAACCATGAAATAAAAAAAATTATAAATTAAATTCAAATAGCACAGGCACTGAAAGTACACAGCAGCAGTTTGTTATGATGTAGTCATTCAGACAATTCAGAATACACTAATATCAATTTTCTTATAATGTCATAGAAATTAAAATAGAGCTATACCAGCCAGCCACAAAAACAAAACAAAACAAACAAACAAAATAGAAATTAAAACAGAAAATATAAAATTGTCATAGAGAAGTCATGGGTCTTCTAGAATATATACACTACCATAACAGAAACCAAAAGTGCAATTCAATACACACAACATTCCTACTTAACAGAGGAACATAACAAATGTGATTTGAGATCATTTATGGGGAAATTAAACTAGTTGAATTTTTTGCTTTCTGTCCAGAAATCCTTCACATCAAAATGTTACATTTAGTACAGAAAAATTCACAAAAAATAAACTTAAAAAAATTGAGAGAAAATTCAGTTTCACACTAGATTTCCTAACAATGGAAAAGAAGTTGATAAAATCCTTAAACAGGGTTTATTATAATAATCAATATAACACCATTTTCTTTAGTGAAGGTTATTGCCTCAAAAATAAGGCCTTAGGATTTTTTCATGCAGTTTCATAAGCCAATACCTCCAGAGGACAACCTGACAAACACAATACAACTAAAAGCAGCTTAAACTCAACTACGTGTCATGGTTCTAGAGCCAGGAGTCATTCATGCTGAGTGAACAATGCTGATTATGTTTATTTTATTGTCTGTGTGATAATATGTCTGTGTGATATATACTGAGGCTTGAGCAGCTCGTAAATTTCTACAACTTGTTAAAATATTTTGTATTCTTATCTGCAAAGCTGCATTCCACTGTGTTCTTTTCTTTCCCCCAAACTATAGCCATGCTTGTTATGAGGATTCTCATGGTGAATATTTCAGCCAAGGACCATTGTAGTATAGATTAGATTTACATTTGATGGGAGACCAATGTCACATGGTAATGGAGGAGTCATTTGATTCGCAGTAATGGAGAAGGAGCATTTGACAGATCTGATTATAATGTCATAGAAATTAAAATAGAGCTATACCAGCCAGCCACAAAAACAAAACAAAACAAATAAACAAAATAGAAATTAAAACAGAAAATATAAAATTGTCATAGAGAAGTCATGGGTCTTCTAGAATATATACACTACCATAACAGAAACCAAAAGTGCAATTCAATACACACAACATTCCTACTTAACAGAGGAACATAACAAATGTGATTTGAGATCATTTATGGGGAAATTAAACTAGTTGAATTTTTTGCTTTCTGTCCAGAAATCCTTCACATCAAAATGTTACATTTAGTACAGAAAAATTCACAAAAAATAAACTTAAAAAAATTGAGAGAAAATTCAGTTTCACACTAGATTTCCTAACAATGGAAAAGAAGTTGATAAAATCCTTAAACAGGGTTTATTATAATAATCAATATAACACCATTTTCTTTAGTGAAGGTTATTGCCTCAAAAATAAGGCCTTAGGATTTTTTCATGCAGTTTCATAAGCCAATACCTCCAGAGGACAACCTGACAAACACAATACAACTAAAAGCAGCTTAAACTCAACTACGTGTCATGGTTCTAGAGCCAGGAGTCATTCATGCTGAGTGAACAATGCTGATTATGTTTATTTTATTGTCTGTGTGATAATATGTCTGTGTGATATATACTGAGGCTTGAGCAGCTCGTAAATTTCTACAACTTGTTAAAATATTTTGTATTCTTATCTGCAAAGCTGCATTCCACTGTGTTCTTTTCTTTCCCCCAAACTATAGCCATGCTTGTTATGAGGATTCTCATGGTGAATATTTCAGCCAAGGACAATTGTGGTATAGATTAGATTTACATTTGATGGGAGACCAATGTCACATGGTAATGGAGGAGTCATTTGATTCGCAGTAATGGAGGAGCATTTGACAGATCTGAGATGCTGACAGTGGGTACAAGTGAGATAGTATTTGACAGCAGGTCCTGGCTTGAGGCCATGCTGTGTGCACCAGTGAGATTCGGACCTGCACAGATGATGGGCTGCTAGAGCCTATCCATTTGAAGACGATTTGCAGGGGTCTGAGACTTAGCAAAAACCACAGAGACTTAGGCAGACATAGCAACCTGGGCACCAGTCTCTGCGAATCTGGGTATCTGTGACTCTCCTCTGGAGAGAGAGGAAACGTTTAGAGGAATCCCTCTTTCTGGGTTTATTTTATTACAGTGCAATCCCCACAAATTAATTCCCTCAATGTTCACCATGAAGATGTCTCAATTCTCTGTTTACTTCTTACGTGGCATCCATGCCTCTTCCAGTTATTTGTTGCTGCATAAATTATCCAAAATGCAATGGCTTGAAACAATAATTATTGCTCACAATTTTGTAGGTCAGGAACTTGGGCAGGACTCAGTTGGGCAGTTTTTTGCTCTTCATGCTGTTGATTGGCGTCACTAGATGGTGTTCAGCTGGAGACTGGTCTGAGTCTGAGTGTCTAAAAAGGCTCCTCTCACAGGCCCATCCCTCAAAGGAAATGTCAGGAAGACTGGGCTCAGCCAGATCCCTCTCCCTCTCATGCAGTCTCAGGGTCTTTCCATGTGGTCTCTCCAAAAGA
>NW_007779071.1:0-3212 GCF_000696425.1 Galeopterus variegatus
GATCACCTTGTGAAGGGCCAAGGAGCTCTGGCTCTTACTCTTGTTTGCAGCCATCCTGCTGGTTTTCTGAGGTTGTGAAACACGGATAGAAGACCCAGTTTGAAGAACTGCTGATGACAAAGACAAAGACTTAGAGGGAGTTTGCTTTTTACCCAGGTGAAATCAAATGACATTCATAGCCCCTGGAAAAGCCTAACCCGGACATTCCAACAGAGTAGTACTTCTTCTAGGCTCCAGGCAGAGATGAAAGCCCTCCAACAACTCTGAGAGTCACTGACCCCAGCAGAGCCAGGGCCAGAGCAAAGCCAAGACAAGAGAGAAGAAATGGGAACACACGTGCCATGCTTGTACCACTGGGGAGGGTGGAGAGGACGCCCCATCACTGAAAGTCCATATGCCCTCGACAGGGCTTCACCGAGCCAGAGTGACCAAACAGCTCCAAGTGCCATTTCTTCCCTCCACCGCAAGTCACATGGTGTCACGAAACAGCTCGAGAACTTCACTCTCCAGCTCTTTACTCTCTCTCCTCTCCTTGCCCTTATACCTCTACCTCCCAACACACACACACACACATTACACGCGCACACATTACACATGCGCACACATTACATATGCACACACATACACGTGTACACGCTCTCACACTGCCCTCCGTGAGGATTAAGGAGGTGAGCTGGAAAGGCATCAGTAAATGTATTTTTTATAAGTACCTCTTCGTGACACATGACAGAGTTAAAAGAAGGAGACATAAATTATTTACTCCAGGCTTACCTGAAGTAATGAACTAAAATGAGTTAAACTTTTCTAAAATAACCTATTAGTCAAAATCAGTTTACACTCATCAGAAGTAAGATAAAATGAGCAGAGCAAACCTGGCATTGTGGGAAGGCAAAGCTTTCCAAGTAAGTAAATATAACAGCTATCTAGAACCTATTCTGACCCAAGTGCCAATGTTTATGTTAAGCAATTTGTATGGGAAGATCTCTGTTTCACATATACCACAAAGAAAGGAAAAAGGATGGGGCTTGGGCATCTTGTGGTCCCACGTTTGCTTCTTCCACTTGTGAGAGGTGTGACCTAGAACTAGTTATTCACTTTCTCTAGGTTTTCTTACCTGCAAAGACAAGTAAACTACCACCACCTTGCAGGATTGTTCTGAGGCTTAAATGAGATAACATAGTGAAAGGCCTAAGCACAGTGCCTAGCACACAGTAGGAACTTGATAAAGCTGGTTTCCTTCCTACCTAATTTTAAGACAATGTCTTCTCTAATTATATTATGATGGGTCCCTATTTCCATTATTGCCAAAAAGATAACTTGAAAACACCCCCACTAGAAAAATAAATACACAATGTGCATGTGCACACTCACACACACTCACACACACACATCACTGGGTAAAATAAAACAACATTTTAAATCAGTGGCTCCCATTCTTGGCTATACAACGGAATCACTTGGGGAGCTGTACAAACATCCTTAGAGATTCTGATGGTATTGGTCTGGGATGCGTCCTGGGCACTGGAACTTCTAAAAGATTCCCAAGTGACTCTAATGGGCAGCCAAGTCTGAGAACTGCTCTTACATGCATAGCTGAGCTCAAAAGAAAGTCTGAAATCCCCAAAGGCAGTGGCAGGGGCAGGGTAGGGGAGACCAGAGCAGTAAGAGAGGCAGTTCCTACAGTCCTGGGTTGTTGCTGTTCTTGGTGATTTAGGATTAAACGCACATACAGGGCTAGGAGATGAGACACCCGCACAAGGTAGGAATTAGAATCGGCACAGCTTCTCAACTGAGAATTGAGAAGTCAAGATCCCCGAAGGAGCGCACCTCCAGGTGAAGAACAGACTAGAAAAACACCCGTCCACCTATAGAGGAACTTGACAAGGAAGCCGGGCCTGGGCCCCAGCAGTAAGAAGTCTCCCGTTAAAATCTGTAACCACAACAATCCTCCAAAGCCAAAAAGCTAACATGAAAAGTGGTCCCAGGATGGTGGGAGCGCTGCAGCCCCAGGCAGAGAGCTAAACAAAACCTCTCTGGGGGGACAACATGCAACAAAGACCACTCAGGAGTGTCACAGCTAAAGCCCACAAGTACAACTCCCGAAACACATAAGGAAATTGCCATACATGAGAGTCAACATACGTAACAAGTAGGACTTTTCAAACAGACATTATAATAAAAAGTACTGGATAGCTGGTTGGCTCAGTTGGTTAGAGCATGGTGCTGATAACACCAAGGTCCAGCGTTCGTTCCCTGTACCAGTCAGCCGCCACAGAAAAAAATAAAAGTATTTGATCAATTTTAATGAAGACAAAAGCAAAATGTGAGAAAAATTATTCAAGATGGAGGTGAACAAGAACCATCCTGAATGCCTAAAGTATTTTTTAAGTACATGAAAAGTAAGGATGCTCAGTATCAAATTTACAAAATACACAAAAACAATCTCTAAAAAAGAAAACAGCACCTGTGATCCTGCCACCCACAGACACTTACTATCAACTGTATATCTGCCAGTATTTTGATCTATATATTCCTATATTTAAAACCTGTTTGAGATCATTTTTATGTCATTTTGCAAGTTATTTTTCATGCATATCTGTCTTCTGAAACAGCACACACTGAACGCCATTAAGCCTTTTCTTGCTGATTTAAGGGTCAGCAGAGTGCACATCAGTAGTGAGTGGCCTGGGGCTGCTATGAATCCAGATCATAGCCTTCTCCCCCCTTACACTTGACCCTCAGTTTACCTGTCTCCACCAGCATTCTTTCCACTCCCCCTTTGCTAATTGTGTGCTTTTTAATAAGTGAACTAAGCAATTAACTAGATAATTAAGCACATTTGAATTGTGACTAAAATAGAATAAATGGGATAAGGGGCTGACCTCCCCAAAGAGCTTCAGTTCAGGAATGTGAAACTACTTTTGGCCTCACTTCTGGTACACAGCCGTTTCCTATAGAGGGAGGGTGAAAGTGACCCTCACGCAGGTCTGTGAGCTAGGTAACCGGCAAACAGGTCCTTGGAAGCCATAGGTTGGAAAGCATGGCCTCTTGGTGCAGTGGCCACCTAAGGCAGTAAACGCCAGCCAAAGTGGTGGCGCCACCCATGCTCACTAACTCCACCCACACACAACATATTCACAAAGAATGCACCGCACCACCCCCAACCTGCCCCGAGGTGAGGGGGCCTGATTAAATTATTCTATTTTCCCAAC
>NW_007779072.1:0-549 GCF_000696425.1 Galeopterus variegatus
CAAGCGGCACACTGTAGCAGTGCGCCACCGGGCCGGCCCCTCATTTTACTTTTAATTATAGAAAAGTAGTGAATTAAATGTCCAAATGTTCATTACCTACATTTAGCAATTGTTAACATTTTGCCAAACTTGCAACATCTATTTTAACTGCTGATGTAGCTTTAAGTAAGTCACAAAGAAGCCATTTTGGTCCTATGTATTTCAATATGAATCTGCATAAAATAAGGAAATTTTCTTGTGCAAACACAAGTTTGTTATTATGTCTAAGATGATTTAAGATATTTTTTAATGTCATCTGACACCCTGCATGTAACCAGACCCAGCTTCCTTAGATGGAGACTTAGAGATGGATTGTCTGTTATTACTTGAGCCTCCATTCTGGAATGTTACTCTCAGGTAATGTCAACCCAAATCTCTCAAAATTGTTCTGCCACTGCATGGAGTGCTCCTCCTGATAGTGATGCTGCTGAATGAGACTATCTCCATTACGTCACATGCCCAGTAATGTTTTAGTGTAGCAGGACCTTTAACAGCCTGCCTTTTTCTTTG
>NW_007779072.1:2498-3212 GCF_000696425.1 Galeopterus variegatus
CCATCATGTTAAGTGATGTAAGTCACGCACAGAATGACAAATGCTGCATAACAAATACTCATGTGTGGAATATAAACAAAATAATACAATTTTTTAAAAAGTGGTTCTTATAGAAGTAGAGAGCAGAATGATGGCTACCAGAGGCCAGGAGAGGAGCAGAGGGTGGGAGGGGGAGAAGTGGTGAATGAATGGGCACAAAACTATGCTGTCTACCCTAAGTGAATCATTGTGTGGTATATGCATGGATTGAAACAACACACTGTATGACGTGAGTAATTCAAATCGCAGAAGGAAAGGAGAGAGAAATGAGAGGAAAGGGGTTAAAAAAAGGCATTTGAAGAAATACGATTAAAAATTTCCCAAATTTGATTACAATCATCGATGCATACATCCAACAAGCCCAAATAAAATGTTCTAAATAAATACATAGAAAACCACACCTAAAGACATCAAATTGCTAAAATCCAAACACTTCACGGTTTTGTGAAGTGGCCATCATCTGCATGGGAATAAAAACAGGAGTAACTGGTAACTTCTCATCAGAGACAATGCAAAACAGAATAAAATGTAATGAAATATTTAAAATATTGTAAACAAATAAAAACCTGTCAGCTTAGAGTTCCATATTCAGCGAAGATATCCTTCAAAACTGAAAGTAAAACAAAGACATCGGGTAGAAATTGAAAGGATTTTTCATCAGTAGACTTGAACTAT
>NW_007779073.1:0-790 GCF_000696425.1 Galeopterus variegatus
TCCGAACCCTCGGGCGGGAGCGCCGCCGTACTTCCCAAGCGGCGCACTTATCCAGTGCGCCACCGGGCCGGCCCTTGTCAGGGTTTTTAAAATGAGATTCCATTTTGATTCTGACAATTTTCACAACCTTAATATTGAGCATTTTTTCATGTGCCTACTTGTTATCCCTATATCTTTGCTGAACTGTCTATTCATTTTTTTATAATCTATGTTTTATTGGGTTGTTTACTTTTTTTTAAATTTTGAGATGTTGTGATTCTTTTTATATTCTGGATACAAGTAATTTACTACATGGTTATTTGGCAGATATTTGCTCCCAATCTATGACTTGTCTTTTCATTTTCTTTACCGTTTCTTTCAAAAAGTAAAAGTTTTTAATTTTGATGAAGTTTAATTCTTTAAGTATTATTTTCTTTTATGGTTCATGCTTTCTATATCTTAAAAAAAAATCTTTGCCTAACTAATGGTCAAACAGATTATATTTAATGTTTATTTTTCTAGACACCTCCTCTAAAAACTTTATAATTTTAATATCTCCATTTCACTATCTCATCCATTTTCAGTTAATTTTTTTCTATACATAAGGTAAGTGTTAAGCTGCTACTGCTGCTGCTGCTAGTATGTCTTCTTCTCCTTGGACTCCAATTACATCTATGCTAGATATTGTCCCTGGATTTTAAGTGCTCAGTTTCTTTTTAATCTGTCTTCTCTTTGTATTTTACTTTCACTAGGTCCTTCAACTTATTAATCAAATTATTTTAAAGTTTCTGTCTGATAGTTCCAACATCTG
>NW_007779073.1:2264-3212 GCF_000696425.1 Galeopterus variegatus
TTTTTTT
This sequence comes from Galeopterus variegatus, assembly GCF_000696425.1. Taxonomy (NCBI): domain Eukaryota; kingdom Metazoa; phylum Chordata; class Mammalia; order Dermoptera; family Cynocephalidae; genus Galeopterus; species Galeopterus variegatus. The sequence goes on from NW_007779073.1 coordinate 2,272, forward strand.
TTAAAGTAGAAATTATGGTAAATGCTATTTGTGCTTGGAAATAGGCTTTCCTCTTCTTTGTCAGTGATTAGTATTGGGGTTTGAGTCAATCTAGTTTGTGATTTATCTTGTTTGGGGATTTATTGGTGCTATATTACCTTTAATGTATCACAGTTCTCAAATTTCCCCAGTAGTGGGCTGGTGCTATATGGTACTAAGTGTGGAGCCTGAGTGCTGGAAGATTGTTTTCTGGGGGTGTTTTTTGTTTTGTTTTGTTTTGTTTTTTGGTGTTCTTGTAGAATTTCAGTATTAATCAGGCCAGTGCACCAATAACATTCTTGCCTCCTCCCAGTGATAGATTGCTGAGGCTGTACTCAATGCAAGTGAACACTATGAAGAGTTTCCATATGCCCCCTGCCCCCACCCCCACAGTGTGCCCCTTAATCAACATGCCACACCAAAGTGGTACATTTTTTATAAGAGATGAACCAACACTGACACAGCATTATCACCTAAAGTCCACAGTTAACATCAGGGTTCACTCTGGGTGTATATTCTATGGGTTTGGAAAAATGTGTAATAACACGTATCCACCATTATAGTATATAAAGTAGTTTCACTTCCCTAAAACTCTTTTGTGTTCCCCTGTTCATCTGTCCCTCCCCCCTAACCCCTGGAAACCATTGATCTTTTTATTGTCTTCATAGTTTTGCTTTTTCTAGAATGTCATATTGAAGGAACAGAATAATATAGAGTCTGTTCAGATTGTTTTTTTTCACTTATTAATACGCATTTAAGTTTCCTCCACATCTTCTCAAGTTTTGATAGTTCATTTCTTTTTATAACTGAATAATATTCCACTGTATAGATGTACCACAGTTTATTCATTAACGTACTGAAGGACATCTTCGTTGCTTCCAAATTTTGCTGATTATGAATAAAGGTGTTATAAACATCTGTGC
>NW_007779074.1:0-659 GCF_000696425.1 Galeopterus variegatus
ATTATCCTCAATGTATTTGCTTGTTTGCTGAATCCCTTGTATGTCGTCAATCTTGTGACACTGCCAGCCTGCCATTCTCACATGGATTGCCGTGGCTGCCCAGCTCATGTCTGCCCCATGACTTGAAAAGGAGTGCATTGTTTTTCAGTTGAAGTATAATTCAATAAGTGCACAGATCTGAAATGCTTAGTTTGATGAGTTTTGATAATTGCATGTATTCAAGTAACAACCACCTAAAGTAAAATACAGAATATTTCCACCCCTCTAGAAAGTTCGCTTATGTAGAGAGTACAGCCACCAGCAAAGATCATTGAAAAACCCCCTCTCCCTATCTCTGTTCCTCTCAGTGTCGATCACTGAGGTTGTAGCTACTGCTGAAAATATTCTCTTCTCAATTTCAGCCTTCTCCTCAAGTTTTCTTTTCCTGATGCCCAACCTGCTTGGTTTATCTCTCTCTATTCCCCTCTACCTCAGATCTTTATTGTATAGAACAACTTGGCCCCCCTTGACTTCGTTAGTTTTCTTTCTTCACCTATCGAGGAAATTCTCTGCAATAAAGCAGAACCTTGGAAAGGGGAAGGATCGTCATTATTTTATATTAGTGGCAGTACACTTGTCTTCTCATCATGGAACACGATGTTCATTAGGAGCATAGTTTA
>NW_007779074.1:2731-3212 GCF_000696425.1 Galeopterus variegatus
ATTTGTATGTCTCTTTTTGGTAGTGGAAAGCCACTTTAGTAGTGCCACTGTGAATCAGCCATAATGACTTCTCCAGCGCTCATCTTGTTCTCAAGTTTTCTCTGCCATGTAGCTATCGCAGGACGGAGTAAGTATTTTCTGCTTGGAAAAAATAGTTAATACATATAACCCTCTAGTATATGTCAGGGATGAACAATGATAACTTTAATTTTTCGTTAGAGTGGATGCTGGAGACTGAATTGATACTTACTCTTTAATATTGCCATGCTTAAAGTTCCTCCATAACATAGTTAGCCAGTTTAGCCTCAGTGTACCGACCTGTAAAATGGGGATAATAGAACCTACTTCAAATGGTTGGGGTGATTAGATGAGATATTGCATATGAAGTATTTGATATGAAACTTGGTATACTTATTATTTGTAGCATTAAATGTTTTTCATTTGTGCACTAGCTGAGCTTAAAAATGCAAATGGAGATTTC
>NW_007779075.1:0-1224 GCF_000696425.1 Galeopterus variegatus
ATTCACAGTACATTTTACTCCCTCAATACTTTCTTGCCCTTTTTAGGACTGACTTTATCATGTTTTAGTCTCATCATAGCTACTGATAAATCAGCATAGAGCCTACAATGGGTTACATGGCTTTCCAGTAAAGGAAGCTACTCCTGGAAGACTGATTCCAGAACAGGGCACACACATGCCACTTCTGAGCCTCGCTGCATCGCTCCTCGTTCCACAGGGATGCCTGTCTTCTCCTCTGCCTATTGAGTTGCTCCCCATCACAAGGATGAGGTCATGTTCTGCCTCCTCAGTGAACTTCCTTCGGGCCACCTTATACCACAGAACTTCCCCTCTTTCCATACTCCTTTACATTTGTCTTCAGCCACACATCCTGCCTTGTGACATGTTTTAGGTTGGTCTCTGCATTTTTCTGCATTACACCTTGTGGCATCTGTAGGTACAGGATTATGATCTCCATTTTATCGATGTGGAAACGGATACCCAGAGAAGCTGAGCAATTAAGAAAAGAAACGTTTTCTGCCATAAGGTCTCCAAACAACATTGTCTCGTCCCTTCCTCTTCAGATGGAAACACTGAAGCTCAGAGAGAAGAAGTTATTTGCCCAAGTCACACAGTTGGGCACTAGAAGCTGGTTTTATCTGGCTCCAAACTCAGATCTGTTTGTGGGCATCTGGGCTCTGAGCACCACATGGCACAAGGCTACACTGCACTGTTTAAGAACTGAAAGGGGCCTGTCCTCCCACATGCTCCAGGCCGCACCACTGGTTGGGGTCCAGGCTAACTCCTGACCTGAGCCTCCCTTCCTTCCAGGACAGAAAGTGTACTAAGACTGACTGATGTTCTGGGCAAGGGCATGGGGTGCCCAGTGATGACCATTGTGCTCTGGCATGGGAGGCAGGGTCCTGCCATCCCTGACTGTGATGATCTGAATGTGTCCTCCCAAATTCATGTGTTGGAAACTTAATCTCCAATGCAGTAGTGTCAAGAGGTGGGGACTAATGGGAGATGTTTAGGTCATGAGAGTTCTGGCCTCGTGAATGGATTAATGCCACTATAAAAAGGGATTGTGGGAGTGGGTTCACCCCTTCTGCCTTATGCCCTGTGAGGACACAGCAAGAAGGCCCTCGCACCTTGATCTTGGACTTCCCAGCCTCCAGAACTGTGAGAAAATATATTTCTGTTCTTTAAAAAATTACACAGTCGGGGCCGGCCCGTGGCTCACTC
>NW_007779075.1:2593-3212 GCF_000696425.1 Galeopterus variegatus
CCGCTTGGGAGCGCGGCAGCACTCCCGCCGAGGGTTCGGATCCCATGTGGTGACCGGTTCCGCTCACTGGCTGAGCGTGGCGCGGGCGCAACACCAAGGGTTGCGATCCCGTTGCCGGCCAGTAAAAAAGACAAAAAAAAAAAAGGATAAAGTCAGAGAAATTTAGGTGCTGAAATGCACACTGATGGAAGGTCAGACACCAGCAAGGTGAGTCAGAGCTACTAAATATCAAACTATCCTCCCTTGAACTGTGGAAGGAAAAGTGTTGAAATTATAACTATCATGTACTGAGAATTTACTATATGCCCGGCATCATATAAAGTACTCTACAGTTTCTCAATTAATTCTCATAAAAATCCCATGAGGTAAATATTCTTATCTTCATTTTATCAGTGAAGAAACTGACACATACTAATTTCCATAGAAGAAACAGAAAATTCCACAGAAAAAAAGAACCAAGCCCTCATGATTTTACTGTTATTCTACCATATCTTCAAAGACCTGATAGACACAGTAGTTTGCAAATTTTTCCAGAGCATTGAAAAATGAAGAAAAATTGGGGCCAGCCCGTGGCTCACTCGGTAGAGTGCGGTGCTAATAACACCAAGGCCCCGGGTTC
>NW_007779076.1:0-1143 GCF_000696425.1 Galeopterus variegatus
AGCGCCTGCCGCCACCGTGGTGGACGTGGATGAGGTCCGGGGCTCCGGCGAGGAGGGCACCGACGTGGTGGCGCTGCTGGAGAGCGAGCGGCCGGAGGAAGGTACCCAAGGGATGTCAGATAAGGTGGAATGTGTCATCCCACCGAGATCCACCGAAGCCAGAGCAGACTGCTGGACGCTTGGGTTCTCAGGAAATGACAGGCACGAGTTAGGAACCCAGCAGTCCCCGAGTGGGGTAGACCAAAGAGCATCGAAAGAAATACAGATAACAACGTCAACTAAATACCGTTGGTCTCAGGGGCCAGACATGTATGGGAGGTGGGAGAGGGTGTGGCCCAAGATGGGGACCAATTGACATGGCAAAGGAACCATGAAGTTGGTTTTTGTGTCTGGAAGGGCATATGGGCACCTAATTTAAGTAACGATGAGCATGAGCTGGTGGCTCTGGGCAACCGTTTGTCTTATTCTTCTCCTCTCATCCCCACCTCTCAGCCTTCCCTAAAAGCATTTTAAATTTTCTTTGGGTAATCATTCTTTCTAAAAAGCCCAATTTTAAATCTTGGCTCGGCAACTTTCTAGCCATGGGATCACAGGAATGTCCTTAGTTGCCTATGAAATAACAGCAGTACCTGCCTCAGAGGGTAGTTGTGAGGATAAAATGATGTAAGGCACCCAAAACACTTTGTACAAAGCCTGGAGCAAAGAACTGATCGATTATAGCAGAATCCTTGCAAGCTGAAAGGAAAGTTAGATCAAAAGAGAGAATGCAAAGAAAGGTGTCTCTTTTGTTTCTGTAGGTGAAGCAACTCTTAGGAACAAATTTACCTATCTCCAGTCTTTTTTATAATGAATGGGGAAAAAATTTCATTACATCTTGAGTACCAAGATGACATGTTTAAAGGAAAATAAATAAGGGATAGCATGTTATAGTATTGCTTTCTGCTGGCTAAATTTTAAACTTTCCTGGTTACCAGCAATGCAGTACATGCTGGACCATTGAAAGTTACAATTTGAAGAAGATTCCTGCAATTGGGATGTAGCCAGAAGTGGAGAAGCCAGATTTCCAGAGTAAGACAGTCTGACTGAGGTGCCCACCCTTGCATGGTGCTGGCCCTTGATTTCTGGTCATGGTCCCAGCACTAC
>NW_007779076.1:2780-3212 GCF_000696425.1 Galeopterus variegatus
TCCATAGAACATCAATGAGTGTTCCCTGGAAAAAACATCACCTGGTCAAATGTTTGGAAAACGCTAGTGTAAAACAAAGTTAAGAATGCTTCTTTACTTCAGGGATTCTCATAGCTTCAATATGCTGGTGGACATTGGGAACTACCGGAATAGGATACAATAACCAGTATTTTCTAAACTCATTTGCCCAGGGAACTCTTCTTTTGTGGAGCACCCTATGGGATTAGTATTCTGTGGGACAGCCTTTGGGAACTGCCATAATATGGCGTTTGGTGATGGTTTTGGTTTGTGCTGGTGCAACTTGCATATCTGTCCTTTTCAAGTGATCTGAACATCAATATGGCAATGACCTTTCCAGGCATAATAATCAAATTTTCAGGCCTACCAATTAGTTGTTCTCTTCCTTCCCATCCCTAAAAAATAGGCTTTTTA
>NW_007779077.1:0-3212 GCF_000696425.1 Galeopterus variegatus
GGGGAAACACTTCTGGAAGTTGGATTGGGCAAAGGCTTCATGAATAAGACCCCAAAAGCACAGGCCACAAGAACAGCAAAAAATAAGTGGGATTATATCAAACTGAGAACTTTCTGGAGAGCAAAGAAACAGTAAAACAGAGCAAAAAGACATCTTACAGAATGGGAGAATATGTTTGCAAACTACAACAAGGGATTAATATCCAGAATAAAATAATATTAAATATTAAATCCAACAAGGGATTAATATCCAGAATATACAAGGAACTCAAACAACTTCACAGTAAAAAAAAACAAAAAGAAAAACATAAAAACAAAAAACCTAATAATCCAGTGAAAAAAAATGGGCTAAGGAGTTGAATGGACATTTTTCAAAGGAAGACATACAAATGGCTAACAGACACATGAAGGAATGCTCAACATCAGTAAGCATCAGGGAAATGCAAATCAAAACCACGTTGAGATATCATTCCACCCCAGATAGACTGGCTACTATCAAAAATACTGAAAACAGCAAATGCTGGAGAGGATGTAGAGAAAAGGCAACTCTTCTACACTGGTGGTAGGACAGTCAATTAGTGCAGCCATTATGGAAAATAGTATGGAGGTTTCTCAAACAACTACAGATAGAACTGCATACCGTGCAGCAATTCCACTGTTGGGTATTCATCCAAAGGAGTGGAAACCAACACGTTTGAAGGGACACCTGTACTCCCATTTTCATTGCAGCTCTATTTACAATAACCAACATATGGAACCAACCTATATGCCCATCAATAGACAACCAGGTAAGGAAAATGTGGTAAATGTACACAGTAGAATTCTATCAGCCATAAAAAAGAATGAAATCCTGCTATTCACAGCAACGTGGATGAGCTTGGAGAAAATAATGTTAAGTGAAATAAGTCAGGCACAGAAAGAGAAATATCTCACTTATAAGTGGGAGCTTCAAAACCAAGAAAGAAAGACCACAATAAAACATTGAGCTTTCGGGCCGGCCCGGTGGCGCACTGGAGAGTGTGCCGCTTGGGAGCACGGCGGCCCTCCTGCCGAGGGTTCGGATCCCATGTGGAGGCTGGTTCCCACTTACTGGCTGAGCGCGGGGCCAGCGCAACACCGAGGGTTGTGATCCCATTACCGGTCAGTAAAAAAGACAATAAGAAAAAAAAAAAAAAAAAAAAAAAAAAAAAAAAAAAAGGATGAGATGAAACCAAGAATAAGCCTATGACACTAAATTGGGAAATTTAGATGAAATTGGAAAATTACAAAAAGATACCAAAAATGGCCGCATAGTTCTATAACTATTTTTTTTTCTTTCTGTCCTTTTTTTACTGACTGGTAATGGGATCGCAACCCTCGGTGTTGCGCTGGCCCCGCGCTCAGCCAGTGAGCAGGAACCGGACTCCACATGGGATCCAAACCCTCAGCAGGAGCGCCGCCACACTCCCAAGCGGCGCACTCTCCAGTGTGCCACCAGGCCGGCCCAATAGTTCTATAACTATTAAATAAATTGCATCAATTATTATTTTCCCAATAAAACTTTAAACACAGTTGGTTTCATTGGAGAATTATAACAATCATTTGAGAGAAATGCACAAATAATTACACAAACTGTTGCAGGAAACAGAAATAGCAAGAAATTCCCGTCGTCCTTTTCTGTGGGCAGAGGGCGTTCTCTCTTGTCACTCTCCCAGCTCGTATAGTGGGACTGGATTTACCTCCACTTTTCTTGCAGTGCTGCTTTACTGTCAGCCTATTCTATCCATGGCTTTGGACATATTCTCCATTACCTTGTAGCAGCTCAAGAAGACATAAATAAGGGATAATTAAAGAAATAAGAAAATGTGAAACTGTTCATGCTCTTCCTTACTCCATATTCATTCCAGTCTAATTTTTTTTCACTTGGATTTGCTAATGAGGGCATTTGTGCCATGGCCTACAGACTGAACATGCATTCTGGTAATGCCAGGACAATACAAATACATTGAAATATAAACTTTGATTTAGTTTCCATTCCCTAATTAAATTCAACCAACAAAATTTTGAGAACACTAATAATTTAAACAACTCCATAAGTCAGGTTTGCTCTGGATATTCTCTTATATATAAGGCGAAAAAATAAAATGAAATAAATTATTCATTAAGAAATGTATCACCACGGCTCCTATTGTAAGATCTAGTGGAATTGTTTTCTCCTGTTTTTAAGTCATTGCAGTTTAAGGAGTAAAGTTTAATAATGAACATAAAAGTGGTTTTCACAGTTATCTAAGGAAACAGAACTAATAAGGGACTAACATGAAAAGAGTTTTTGCTACTTGTCTCTGATCAAAATAGTGAGCTCTAAATCCCACAGGTTTAGGCAATAAAATCATTATAAAGATGAACAGACATTGTTAATGAAAATGAAGATTACACAGTGACTGCAACAAGGGAACTATTCATATAATAGAAAGGTTGACTTGAATCTAATGAATGAGCACCTGGGTTCTGGGTGGATTGCGGGGTATAGAGGCTGGTTTGTAACAGTAAGTTATTTGACTTCCCAGGTTCCAGCTGGTGGCCCTTAAAGAATGAAAACAATTAAATAATAATAAGCATCAAGAAAATAACTCAATTTATTTCTACAATAATAGTATATACAAATGCATACTTTCAATATTATACATGATCAGTTAGTATGAAAAAGCCATTTGATTTTGGAATTATGGCACAATCAAAGAACGGAATATTTTTAAGAAGATGCCATACTGAGTTATTCTAATATGTGATGTATAAAATTAAGAAATATATTTAAGTGGATGCTGACAATAGACAGTATATTAGCAACTCTTTCTCTAAGGACTGGAGTAAGTGATATTGCATCAACTTCTATCACCTTTATAAACCACCTTTATTTTTGTTAGTGTATTAATATGGGCACTGTAATTTATTATTAAGATTCTAATGTATTATATTTTGAAATAAATATTTAGCAGCAGAGTGTATCACGAGGCCACCAAGTTTTGCTTTATTCTTCATTTTAGATTATTGTATCAATTAATATGAGCATATTTCATAGAGGGGGAAATCATATATGGAATCAAGCTATGCAGTCTATCTATTAGTTATATGATCCAAATTGTCTTATATTTTACTTGTCGCGATCTAACTGTATCATTATACAGCTCATGACTTTACAAGTTTTTGAAGTTCACTTTAAACTACAGTGAACAT
>NW_007779078.1:0-410 GCF_000696425.1 Galeopterus variegatus
ACCAGCTCTCCACTTGACTGAAACACTCTTACTTTTGGTAAACCCACATGGCTAACTCCCACATCTCTTTCAGGTCTTTCCCCTAAAGCGGGGATATCTCTGATTGCCCTGTATTAAATCTCTCTCTCTCTCTCTCACACACACACACACACAACACACACACATTATCCTTTCCTGCTTTATTGTTATCAGTAGCACTTATCTTAATCTAGTATACTGGATTTTATTACACATCTTTAACTTAAATGTAAGCTCTAGAAAGAAAATAAAAGTCCGTTTTATTCAATATTGCCCCCAGAATTTTAAACAGTCCCCTGAACATTTTAGGGGCTCTCTACATATTTACTGAATTAATTGATTGCTAATATCTGTTCAGTGTCTGTCAAAACATAGTTTTCACTATGAAAACT
>NW_007779078.1:2144-3211 GCF_000696425.1 Galeopterus variegatus
GGGCATTAACATCCTGGGAATTTCTCTCCAAGGACTTATTCCCTTTATATTTCTCTTCCCCCAAACATCAGTTTATTCCCTTATTGGTGTGCCTGTGAAACCACTATTTCAGGGGTTATTTTAAATAAATAAATTTTGGACAGAGCCCTTTGTCAGTCATGAGGGAAAATAAGAACTGATAAGAAAATAAAAAAAGAGAAGACACAGCTCTTACCTTTGATAAATCTAATATTTAGTTAATACAGAAAATTATATTTAGAGCAATATAATTGAAACTAAAAATGATGAATTGCAAACTGAGTTCTACACACAGAAAAGGGAAAGATTTGGGGTAAATGATAATCAAATAGGGAAGATTGAACAGTGGAGATGAATTTAGTTAACTTACATTTAAAGGTTAGTTTTTATTTAGACTCTTGGCAGAAGCACCTTTTTGTATAAAGTCTATTGAAATGATGCAAGGCATCTAACTAAACTCATGATTTGTACTGTTATGATAAATATTCTTTCTGAATGTAAATAGAGAAATAATATACTTCCTAGGTTCTATGTCAACTCACTAAAACCAATAAAACAATTTTTATGATTTATTAGGAATGTTGCCAAAGTGTTTGCTTTAACACTATTGTTGTTATTTCTGGATGAGGGTCAAAAGTCAGAATAACACACAGCCTGGCTGCAGAAAAGACTCAAAATAGCTCTCAGCAAACTGGTGTTCAGATAATTTAGTTTTCAACAATTGGCCTATTTCCTTTCAAAATCCCATGTGATGTGGTGTTATACTGCCAATTTGACCATGTAATCTCCTATTAGACTGACTCAATCACAGAGGGATAAAATATAAAATCAAACAAAAACAACATTCTGGAGAATGATCACAAGAAACAAATTTAGAGGTGACACCAGAGATTGGAAAAAAGGATAGGAAACTGAATGATTTTCCAATTTTTATGGATTTTAACAAGAGAAAAGGCCACAATTGGCATCACATGATGACTAAATCCCTTGATAGAAAACCCAAAGACTTTCTTACTTGAAGAACTAAAGGATACAGTTTGAAAATAACA
>NW_007779079.1:0-905 GCF_000696425.1 Galeopterus variegatus
CCTTCCAACTCATGGCCTTACCTTTGTCTACAACAGTGGTTCTCAAACTCTAGTGTGCATCGGTACCATCTGGAGGGCTTGTTAGTACATACATTGCTTGGACCCTCTCCAGAGTTTCTGGTTTAGTAGGTCTAGGATGGGTCCCAAGAATCTGCATTTTGGTCAAGTTCCCAGGTGATGCTGATGCTTCTGGTCCAATGATCACATTTTGAGAACTACTGCTCTACAGCCTTTAGGGATTGCCTTTTCAGCATTCAGCTGGTGGATGCTGAATCTGTCTTCCCCAGGACAGTGCTTAGAGAAGGCACACCTGCTCTTAACTACCTTCACTTAGATGTGACAAATATCACTTCTTTTCATCACACCAGAATATGACTAGTTAGCCAGCCCTACCTAGATAAAGGAACTTTGTGAAACATAGTCTAGCAATGTGTCAGAGAAGAAAACACAATTTTCCTGAGCATTAACGTTTAATATCACAGAGCATAACTGAACTATGAGATTAAAACATAAAAGTCCCTTCTATGAACAAAAAGTGATGATTTGATCACTGAACAATGAACAGATTTTTAAAATATTGGTTTTGTAGAGTTAGATTCAGAGAATATTTTGATATTGTTATTCAGCTCTCTTGTTCTTTCATTTTAAAAAATAGAAAGATATAGAATTCTTCTGGATGGGTTTATTAGATAGTTTGCTAACACACACACACACACACACACACACACACACACACACACACACACCCCCCAAACTTTAGTTTGCTTTGTATTTTAGTTTGCTTTCTCTTTGGAATGAATTTAAGTTGCATCAAATCCTTTTTGGAAGTAAACAGACTGTAACATAAAAAAATACACATCTACTTAAAATTGCTTTCCATTGGGGCAGCAAATTAGTAATGTTTA
>NW_007779079.1:2597-3211 GCF_000696425.1 Galeopterus variegatus
AGCAACAGTGGCCTTGCATTGTTAATTTAGTTTCTCTGAATTTCAGATAAAGAAATCTGAAAAATGGGAATAAAGCCATGAAAAGGCAATAGTCGTTACTGCATAAGGTTGTGAAGATTAATTGTGAAGATCTGTGTGGAAGCATATTGTAAAGTTATCTATTACAGCTGTTAATCTGGGTGGTTGTTTCTATTGACTCAGCCCTGAACCTAAGACAAACATTACAAAGTAGGTGGAGTATGGTCCAAGGCCAGCTTCCTTGGCCAACCATCTCCTAATGCCAAGTCGTGCCCAACCTCACCCATCTGTTTCCCTTCTCTACTTCACTCAATCAATGTTCTCATTAGAGGTGTTGATCCCAAACTGTGCTGTGTTTTGGAGACAGACTTCCAAGGTGGATGCTTCCAGCCATGACCATTGTCTACAGAATCTGTCTTGGATAGGCAGTGGCTTTCAAAACCCTGGAATCATTTTGCATGCAGTGAGATTAATTCCAGCACTTCACCCACATGCACTCCAGTCCTGGATATTGAGCAGTTGTTCTATCAGGTTTGCAGGTGCCATCTCAACCTTGCTACACAGTGTATCATAAACTCTGGTGTAAAATAAACTAG
>NW_007779080.1:0-656 GCF_000696425.1 Galeopterus variegatus
TCTGCATATAATTTAATTTAATCTTGGTCTTGAATGACATTTACAAATTTTTGAGATTAAAACATAGATGCTGGTATTAATTTGCTTAACAAAGTATGATCCTTTTGGCCTTGCTTATGGTTTGAGAAGCCCCTCAGGACCTTGACCTCTTTTTGTTCATGCCTTTTAGTCTTTTGGGAGCAAAAAGATGGAACATAGAAGAGTGAAGCCATAACCTGTAATACAAGCTACATAAATGTGATTTCACCACTGTCTTGCTTAAAATAATTCTAAGGTTCATTCTAGTCTTCAAGACAAAATCTAAATTCCTTGAGATGCCACATATACCCATCATGACCAGATCCTTGATCATTTTTAAAAATTTTGCTACTGACCACCCTTTCCAAACTTCTCCTCCAAGAAATACATACATGCACACATACACCCCTAACTGCAGTTTCTCAAGAATATTTTGTTCTGTAAGAATATTTTGATTCCGTGCCTTTGCTCTGATGTTTCCTCTGTCCAAGATTGCCTTTTCTCCTTTATTTGCCTAACTAATTTATTTATCTTTATTTACCGTTAATGACTCAGCTCTCTGCTGTAGTACCACTTTCCAAGTTCGCCCCTTCTCTGTGTCTCCTTATTACTCTATTCATATCTCTGTCATAATACTC
>NW_007779080.1:2370-3211 GCF_000696425.1 Galeopterus variegatus
TGAGGATACGTGTTTTCAGCATTTCTCTAGAAGTGATGATGGTTATGCATCTCACATTTCCCGTGACTTGGCCTTCATTGCCACTAACTGAACCCATTTTGGAAAATATATCAGGACTCAGAGTGTAGTTATAGTTCTACTATGTCACTCAATTTGGGTCTTTATATTGCTTAGACCAAGCCAAAACAATCCAGCCCATGACATTGTCTCTAAACCTGCAAAATTAATAAATAAGGCAGCTCTAGTCTTGAAATTCTTAGAGGAGAGTCAGTTAATTTGCACTGAATAGTATTTACTAGTAAGTGATATGTGATGCATGAGTAAAGAAAAAGGATGATTAATAGCTAGCTTATTGGTAAATAGGGATAGCCTAAATTTGGGTTTAGGTTGTAACTCCATCATTTATGTCATAATGTGATCTTGGCCAATGAAACTTCTCTCTGATTCAGTTTTGTTATCTAAAAATGAGCCCAGCTAGAATATTGGCTGATTAAGGAAGTAGGTGGGTATTACAGCTCTTTTCTAACCCACTGCAGGGGTTAAGGAGAAAATTGTCTGGGTGGAGTGGTGGGGAAAAGCCTAAACAGCTAGATGGGTGACTTCAAATCTTTGGAGGACTTGAAGTGTCTGGCTATATACCCATGCACGTTTTAAAAAGTTCAAAGAGCAGAGGCAGGTCAGAAAATGGAAGATATAACCGAGAGTCAGAGACCAATTTAGGTCTTAACTTAATGGAAGGGAGCAGGGTTAGCATTACATGGAAGTGGGTGACAGCTGGGGACAAAGTGGAAGGGACTGTGACTTGCCACTGATCATCTCAGACAGTAAAAATGCATTAACT
>NW_007779081.1:0-1425 GCF_000696425.1 Galeopterus variegatus
TCCGACCCCTCGGCAGGAGGACCGCTGCGCTCCCAAGCGGCGCACTCTCCAGTGCGCCACCGGGCCGGCCCTATTTGTGTAACTTTGAGCATCAAGTTTAATCACTCTAGGCTTTAGGTTCCTTCTCCTAAAATAAAGAAATTGAACTAAATGGTCCCTGACAACTTGACATTTCATGATCATTACAATGTTACACCATTCATTTAAATCATGAAACAAAATATACATGTTAGTCACACTTACATGTGTTGATCACAAAATACACAGTGTTGAGCAAAAGAGATATACAGATAGGCCTTAAGCAAAGAATCACACAAATTACCTTATACGAAGTTATTTTTAAAAACATTAGGCCAAGGTGTTTTTTGTTTCCCGACAACTAACTGTGTAGCCCCTGCCCACTGAGTGGGTGGATTCAGATAGGATGGATGGCAACTAGGAGAGAAGTCATTGCTCTGCTTTGAGGGTCAGACTTGATTTTTAGATCCACAAGACAATAATCTTAAAAGGCAGCCTTTGGCGGGGGTAAGGAAAGAGTATACGTGGCGAGTGGGTGGGTAGTGGGGGTTAATTTCCGGAAGCTTGCCTTTACATACCGAGTGGCAAACCTCAATCATGCTTCATTCAGCAAAGACCATGAAGTCAACAGAGACCATGTCACAGGGTCATTCCCACCGGGCAGCAAGGGAGGGGAAAGCCTTCCCCGCACTGGGAGAAGAAGAAAGAGAGAGAAGGGGGGAGGAGACGGGCACCCTTGCTTCTGGCCCCTCCATCATCCAAGGGGTGGAAAGGAAGGTGGCTCACAGGAGGCTGAGCTCTGCTTTCTGCTTGGAGCACACAGGAAGTTCTCTCGGGCACCCAGGAACCATGGGGGCAGCCACAGCACAGGAAAAATGGTGGTGGGCGTGTTTCCACTGAGAGGGGCCTGAGATTGTGCTCGGTTTCCTGTTGACCTGTGTGTGGCCTGCAGGGGACACAGAGGTTCCCTGACACATGCTCCCAAGACAGCCGAGAATGCCAGCTTAGGAGCTGGCAGAGTGGGGGAGATGCCACAGCCAGCTCAGGTGTGGCCCCCACATTCCAGGGGTTCCTGGGACCTGCAAGAGCTGAGCAGGATAGGCGGTGGGTGGGCCAGGATGCTGGGATCTCTTAGAGAAAAGTCAGCGCAAGACCAGCCCAGAGGCTGACACCCAGGTTGGGAGGGAGGTCCTTAGCACCCTGCCCAGCACCCTGAGGGGCCCCCTGCCCACCCCTCCCTGTGGCCAGATCCCATCTTGAGAGGAGGACCAACTTGCAGGAAGGAAACGACCCTGATGGGAAGTTTCAGCTTTGAATTAACTGATTATTTGGGGGAAACAGATTGTTTTAAACCAGAAGAGGCTGCTACCTCTTACTGGCAAGTCTAAGTTTCTCTACTCCCACCTC
>NW_007779081.1:2508-3211 GCF_000696425.1 Galeopterus variegatus
GGGAGCGCCACCGCACTCCCAAGCGGCGCACTGTAGCAGTGCGCCACCGGGCCGGCCCTGCTTTTAATATAATAAAAAAATTCTTACCTTCCTGCAAGACCCCTTGACCTGGCCCCTGCTTGCATCTCCAGTGTGATCCTTTTCCCACTGTTCTTTTCACCCAATGCACTTTATGCTCTCTTGGTGTCTCAGGTGTGCCCATTTCTTCCTGGAGTCTCTTGTGGACCTTCTTGTGCCTGTTTCCTTCTGTCACTCAGATCTCAGCCCAAACGTGGCTTCCTCAGGGAGGGCTACCCTGAACGATGCTATCTAAAACAGCGGCCACCCTGGTCACATTTCTTATCACATCTTTTATTCCCTGCATAGCCTTTATCAATTTGATATTTTCTGGTTTATTTTTTTGCTTGTTTGTTGTCCATGTCCTTCATTAGAATTTAAATTCCTTGAGGGCAGATTTTGCCTCTGAATAATGCCTGNAACAAGAGCACATGGAACTGAGCCTGGTGTAGGTAGAACCGTCTTCTCTCCCTTCCTGCAGTCAGCACGCTGCCCAGCCACCAGCTCTCTTCCCTGGACTGTAACAACAATCTTTCAACTTGTCTTTCTGCTCCATTCCATCTCCCTACATTCTTTTAAGAGAGCTATTTTTTTTTTTTTTTGTCTTTTTTTTTTTTTCGTGTCCGGCAACGGATCGCAACCCTCA
>NW_007779082.1:0-3211 GCF_000696425.1 Galeopterus variegatus
CTTCCCCCACCCCGCGAAAAAGAAACAAATTAGGCCAACTGTCCAATGAGGGGCCGCAAATGTATTTATTAATGCGAGGGAAAGGTTGTTCCGGAGCGCAGTTTGATTAATGTTTGAGTCTTCAGCTTGTCAGTCTGGTTTTGTCTCCTGCAAAAGGGGGAAAGGGAGGGGTGGGGTGGGGGGCTGGTAGGGGAGTGGGGAGGAGAGAGACAACAAAGCGGGAGGGGATGTTAATAGCCAAATAGGCTCTTTTTCATGTTTCCCTCAGCCTGCCACCCTTGATGGATGGCTCAGACAGACACCGGATCAGGGAGACGCATCAGGGAGACGTGAGCCACTTCGGAGAGATGGGGGAGTGGAGAGGGGCCCGCTGGAGCCTGGCGGGGGTCTGTGGGGAGGGGACTCCCGGAGGGCGGCAAGGAAAGAGATGCCCCCAGGAAACTCCTGGGGAAACCAGAGGAAAATTGCACTCACTGTTGACAAGTCTCCCCTCTCATTCCCTGTTTGCCCTGCTGGGCCCCGGAGACAGCACCAGAGGTGGAAGCGTGAGGGTGTCTGCACCCTCTGGATTACAGAAAGGGCTAGAAGCTTTCACCGTGGGCTAGGGATGGGAGAAGGGAGGTGAGCAAAGACTAGAGCTTCGATTTCTCCTTCCTCCTCCTTCCTTCTCACCCCCTCGGCCTATTTCCCATCTTCACTCTTAGCCGCATCTTCCCTCCGCTCTTTGTCTCTTCTTCTATTGTCTCTTTCCTGCACCCCCTCACCCCCACCCCACTTGGTGACATCGGCTGGCTGTGATAGGAACTGCCTTGCTGCGATGTCTTCTGTGAATACAGGCTGGACACATAATGCTTCCGATTTTGTCTCTTCTTTTCTGGGGTCACGAGGGAAAAGAGAGAGCCCCATTGGAACCCCCAACTTGACCCAGTTTGTGAGAAAACACAACCCTACTGCTTTTCTGCCCTCCCCACCAAATCCTTCTCAGCCCCAGCCCAATAAGAATGTGGGGTGGCAGCCGAAAATGACAGACTTCTGGTTGCAACTGGGATTCGAAAACACAGGACAGGGTCTGTAAAACTTAGATTGCTCTAAGGTTAGAGGCTTCCTCTTTGCTACCCCTTGCCAAAAATAATAAATAAATAAATAAAAAGAAGAAAACAGCCCTTTAAAGCCCAGGCCAAATTCTAACACGACTTTGCAGCTCATTTCACCTTCTTGTAGAAGAAAGGATTGAATTTACACATTTGAAGAGCTTTGCAAGAGTGAAGTTATTAAATACTGAAAACACTGCTTCAGAAGATCAGATCCCCACTTTCCATGGAAGATTTTTATTTGTTATCATTCACATCAAAATTCTTATTATTTAAAGTCTTGGGGTGGACGGATTATCTGCTTCAAATGTGGCCATATCTCAGCGGTTAAGAGCAGTGGCTCTG
This sequence comes from Galeopterus variegatus, assembly GCF_000696425.1. NCBI lineage: Eukaryota > Metazoa > Chordata > Mammalia > Dermoptera > Cynocephalidae > Galeopterus > Galeopterus variegatus. Next base: position 1,437 of record NW_007779082.1, read on the forward strand.
GAATCAGACCATCTGGATTGAGGCCTGGTTTTTTCACTTACTGGCTAGGTGACCACGGGCAAATTACTTAGTCTCTCTAAGCCTCAGTTTCTTCATCAGTAAAATGGGGATTGTAATTGTCTCTAGATCACTGGGTGTGGAAGAGATAATCCACATAAAGTTTATAGTACTGTGTCTGATGGTTATCATAAGCTCAATACATATTGACTGTTGTTATTATCTGGTTATAGAACCTTTTCAGACAAATTCCATGATGATCAGCACTGAACATGTATTGTGCTCCAACTATACATATGGTATTAAATGTGAAGTGGAAAGAGATATAAACATGACCTTTGCTCTTGAAGGGTTTATAGTCTTCTTGATTAGAAACAGTAGAGGGATGCATTAAAAATTACAGGGTTAGGCCGGCCCGTGGCTCGCTCGGGAGAGTGTCGTGCTGATAACACCAAGGCCATGGGTTCGGATCCCTATATGGGGATGGCCGGTTAGCTCACTTGGGAGAGCATGGTGCTGACAACACCAAGTCAAGGGTTAAGATCCCCTTACCGGTCCCCTTTAAAAAAAAAAAAAAATTACAGGGTTGGCCAGTTAGCCCAGTTGGTTAGAGCATGGTATTGATAACACAAGGTCGAGGGTTCAGATCCCCATACCAGCCAGCTACCAAAAAAATAAAATAAAATAAATTACAAATGCCTAAGGAGTCATGTGCCCAGTGCCAAATAAGTAGGATAGATGCCAAACACCACTCAGCTCCGAGGGAAGGGTTGCAGGACTTGGAGCTGGGGGTCTGCCCCATTTTAGTCTGTTTTCTGCTGCTTATAACAGAATACTTAAAACTGGGTAATTTATTTAAAAATGGAACTTTTTCTACAGCTTTGTAGAAATCCAAGGTCAAGTGGATGCATCTGGTGAGGGCCTTCTTTTTTTTTTCTTTTTTTGTCCTTTTTGAGACCAGCCGCACCGACCTCAGCCAGTGAGCGCTGTGAGCGCACTGGTCATCCCTATATAGGATCCGAACCCGCGGTGGGAGCGCTGCTGCACTCCCAGCTCCGCACTCTCCCGAGTGCGCCACGGGCTCGGCCCGAGGGCCTTCTTCTTGATGGGGACTATCTGCAGAGTCCTGAGGTGGTGCAGGGTCACATGGCAAAGAGGAAAGGGTATGAGTGAACATGCTACCTTGCTCTCCTTATAAAACCACCAGTGACACTCCCATGATAACCCATTCATCCATTAACCCATTAATCCATTCATGAGCATATAGCCCTCGAAATTCAGTCACCTCCCAAAAGTCCCACCTTTCAGCAATGCCACATTGGGGATCAAGGCTTCCACATGAGCTTTAGAGGAGACATACATTCAAACTGTAGCACCGCCCAAAGGAGCCACAGAGCCCAGGTCTTTAAGGAAGGGAGCGATGGAGTGGAGTGGAGCGAAGAAGGAAACAGCATAAGCAAAGACCAAGAGGATGGCTTGCTCGTGGATGAATGAGTTTGGCTGGATCTAAGATGGAAACCTGAAGAGTCTTGAATCAGGACCCAGACACTTGGATTGTGTCTCATATGCCTTAGGAAGCTGTTGAAGATTTTTGAAAAACAGTGTCAAACATGTAAAAATGTATGTGTGTGTGTGTATATACATACATATACATGTGTATATATATAAAATATATATACAAGTGTACTTCAAAATCATAGAAAAATAGAATTCAAAGATAATGCAAATCTTTCTATGAACTTTTTGAAGTATGCTTGTGTGTGTGTGTATATATATAT
>NW_007779083.1:0-750 GCF_000696425.1 Galeopterus variegatus
AAAAAAAAAAAATAAGGATGGCTGCGGTGAGTTGTTCATCTGAGTATAAATGACTAGAAGTAGTAGTAAGTAGTGTCATTGTCATGTGTGCACATTGTCCTGGATGTAAAAGGAAGACAATTTGGTGGGCTGTCCCACTCTACTTGTTGGAACTTATTCCTCAGTCTCTTCTAACATATTCGATCTCCTGATTAGGTCTATTTTTTTGACTCTAAGCATATCGTATTAATTACTACTTCACCTTTTCTCACAATCTCTCTCTCTTTTTTTCCTCCCTTTATTCTCCTATAAAACCCGATCCTTCAAGGACCAGTTCAAATTTTTTTGCCTTCAAACTAATCTAAGACTTTCAAACTAATGTGGGACATAATTGTAAATAACATTGTTTTGCCCACTGCTTTATCCACTCAGTGTGTCTCCCAACCAGACTATAAACTCCTTCAGTGAAGGGATTGTACTTTAGACTTTCTTATCAATTCCTTAAAGCACTTGGCTTAATAACATGCTATTTCCTCAATTAACACTTGCTGATTGAGAAAAATGGGGTAGTAGGTAACTTTAAAAAATACATGTTTATAAAGTAACATCATCCTCAGACAACTTTCTTATTATCCTCTTCCAATTTTTGCCTTTGCCATAAAATATGGTGCATTCTGGTTTATAATTCTATATGGATACAAGTATGTATGAGTAGATAAAGTTATATGTATAAATACAGAGATAGATGTGGAAACTATTTCATCGTTTCAT
>NW_007779083.1:2165-3211 GCF_000696425.1 Galeopterus variegatus
CCTTACTGTGCACTCCTAGTTGTCAGGATCTCTTTCTGATATATTTTCCTATCCCTGCCTGGTACATAGTAGATGCTCACTCAGCATTTCTTGAGTACTTGCACAAATGAAGACCAGAACATTCAAATCTACTTTGACATTTAAGGGAAATCTTTACATTTCCTGAAGTCACATGGGACAGAGGGGATGTTTATTGTAAATGATGCCCACACTGTCTGGGGTATAGCAAATGTTATCTCATTTAATCACTTCAGGAAACTTATGCATTGTTTTCTTATTTGCTGCCATTTGTTTATCATTTGTCTTTGTGATATACACTATGCCCTGTCTTTTATAACATTTTAACATTTAATATTTTAAATAATCCTGTAGAGTAGGTGTTATTGATCTCATTTTTAAAATAAGGAAGTTGGGATCGTAATTGAATCCATATTTTTTTAATCCCCAAACCCAGTTATGTCCAACTTTACTATCATGACTAGGAGACAAAGTGGTTGGAACAAATAGGTTATTTATGTGACTTTGCTGCTGTTTGTTTTCCCTCTAATATCCGTATCTACCACCTCCTCCCTGTGTGTCTTGCATTTAATTGTCTTCTAGAAAGAAGACATTATTATTCACTATTATGTAAGAGACATCTTATTGGCCTTCTTGCAAGTTGTAGTCCAATATTAATCCTATAAATGTATGCCTTTGGCTAACAATCGTGGCCCAATCAATTATGACCAATCCTTAATGTTGCATTTCAGAAAGCTTGCCTACCTCAGCATAAAGACTGGCCTTGGCAGTTTTTCCCAGAAGGTGCTTGAGTGTCTGGTAATTATTCAGAGTTTCATGACTGCTCTGTTCACATGAAGAAGATGTTACCTGAGATAATCATGAGACTCTCATCAGTACAGTCATTTTAGGCACAGCTTTACAAAAGTGGAATCAAATTCTAGTTGGTTCTACCAGACTTCATTTAAGGAGCTATAGTGGACTAATTCCAATGCACTCTTACATCCAAAATATCAACACAATACTACACGTAATCAAAAACACAAAAA
>NW_007779084.1:0-760 GCF_000696425.1 Galeopterus variegatus
CCCAAGGATGAAGAGGAAAAGGGAGGGAAAAGAGTAGAGGTAAGAGAAAGAAAATGTATTACTAGGAAGTAACCATCTAACCTGACCTCCACTTCCAGTAACCTGGGCAAATGTTTAAAGCAGACTCTTTTTCTTTCTGTTCGTGGCTTGCCTCACTTGGTCACACCGATTGTAGCTGCTGTAAGAAGGGGCGACCACATCTTTAGCTTAAAATTCCATCTCAGGGTCTGCATCTGTCACCTTGCCTGATCAGGACACCATTCTACTTCTGCCTCCCAGAAATCGCATACCTAGGACCCACTGACAGTGTGAGCAAGTTACTATCCCCACAGAGCCTGTTCTCTGCTGCTGGGGCTCCTCTGGCTGCTCTCACCTTGAGTTCAGTTTGTTTGTAGGCATAAGTCGGGCATTTGTCTACTGTGGCTTCCAGACTCCAAGAGATACAAGTAAACTCTCTCAGCAGTGTTCTCCAGAAGCTCCACTGCCCAAGGCTTGGAGTTATTAGTAAGCACACTCCACCCCTCCCGACAGAGGTGGTAGGGAGATAGATCACATCACAGCATTTTAACAATTTATCTAAAGAAACCTCCTCCTTAATTCCCAGGCCACTTCAACTTCAGTCTTTCAATACCTCAAAGAGGTGAATCTCTAAAAAACCAGTCTTTATATGTCCCCTTTCAAAGTCCCACCACTTTTTTTAATTGTAAATTGACAATTTATAATTGTACAAATTTATGGGGTACAAAGTGATATTATAATT
>NW_007779084.1:2335-3211 GCF_000696425.1 Galeopterus variegatus
TGAAGTTGGATTATAATGTTCTTTAATACCCATAACACATCACACACACACACACACACACGTGCACGGCACTCATTAAATTGATGGTTGTTTCTTGTAATTTGGAAACAAAGCAAACATATGAAAACTCCAAGTGTTTCTAAAGGATTGCATAAAGACTCTGGTACTTAGGATAGCACAGTAAAACAAAACCAAACACAATATATGTATAGAAACAAAAGTAAAGTGGATAATTGAAACAATTATCTTGAGCATTTGTGCTTAATTTGCTGAAATAATCCCCAAAATATCTAGATGGTAACAATTATGGGCTATGGTACAATGCATCTGGAGAGAGACATCATCTCAAACCAGCACTCCTTTGTTTGACAATGAAGTGTTCTTGTTTTGGGGGGAAAACAAGTCTTTTTTATTTTATTTTTAAATTTTCTGTTTAACATATGGTTACCAAAGGCAAGCCTCTTTTTGCACAAAAAAACACTAATGAGCATATGCTAAAAGAGCTAAAATCTAGTGGAAAGATCTGAAGACTCAGGGCATTCTTACCACTGTATTCCCACTGAATAATGGGAAAAAATATTTTATATTTTTTTCAAAATTTTTCCTTCAAGTATTTATTTCTCTACTGTTTATTTCCTTCCTCCCTTCCTCCCTTCCTCCCTTCCTCCCTTCCTTCTTTTCTTTCTTCCTTTCTTCCTTCCTTTGTTTTCTAGTGAGTTGATTTAAGTATATAGGAACATCAGTACATATATTTTAGTAAATTGTTTTCTAAGTTGTAGTAAAAAACAGGCAAAACAACAAATAAACAACCACATTTGGATGAAAATAACTAAAAGAGAGCACTGGAGCACATCAATGGACTAACAGAAATGCTAG
>NW_007779085.1:0-471 GCF_000696425.1 Galeopterus variegatus
CATTACTTCAACACTCTATAATAAATTTAAATATTTTTTTCAATTTAAAAAGTAAAAAAAAATTGATCTCAGTATAGTGATATTAAAAAAGTGTGGGTTATATGGAAATCACATAGAGATAAAAGAGAGAAGTCGTGCAAGAAATAAGATGGTCCTTGTAAAAGTCGAATGACAGGAAAAAGGTTTACCCCTGAATTATGTGGATAATCCACACTGAATATCATGCTTGAATAATTATGTCACATAACATATTAAAAAATAGATCATTTTTATAATAACATTATCTCAAGACTGTACATGTTTAAATATATATATATACACATATATATGCACACAAAATAATCTCTGACATTTATCTGAGAAAATATGATGGACCCAATATACTAGGCAGATATTCTTGAAGATATAGGTTTTCCTACTGGAAGAAAATCAATTAGAAGAGTTTTGAACTGAAAAATTATTTTCCATGAA
>NW_007779085.1:941-3211 GCF_000696425.1 Galeopterus variegatus
TATCTCAAGACTGTACATGTTTAAATATATATATATACACATATATATGCACACAAAATAATCTCTGACATTTATCTGAGAAAATATGATGGACCCAATATACTAGGCAGATATTCTTGAAGATATAGGTTTTCCTACTGGAAGAAAATCAATTAGAAGAGTTTTGAACTGAAAAATTATTTTCCATGAATTTTAATACACTTACTTGTAAGAAACAGTATGATGAAACATACTGGAAATTCCATGATTAGAAGTTAATAATCATAGTATACATGATGTACATGCTAGCAGTTAATTGCTTCTTTAACATTTGGGGAGTTGGATGATATAGTCATATTTATTCTTGAATATAAACTCTAGGAAAATGTAATTGCTACACGCAATTACCACTATTATTTCTCTAGTAATCCACATGATACTCATTTCCACCAAACTACTTAAAATTAAATTGTTGTACTTACTTTCAACAATTACTTGTCTGTCTTCCCAGTTATCATTAACAAGCTGTATATTTCCAAAGTGTGCATCACTGTAAAAGATTCGGTTGGTACCTTTTCTTCTTTGACTATAGTCAAAAGCCAAGGCTATGATATTCTTGAAATAATGTGGATTCTCATATGGCCTTATTGGAGAATTTAAATTTGTTTCATCAGAAAGATGTATACTTTTTAATATTGTTCTCCCTGAATAGAGCAAGTAGCCTTCATGCCTTAGGCAAGTAACTCCATCGTCTGCCAAATATCCATGGGCACAAGCACAACTTCTCCGGGAATTTCCTCTATAAAGACAGAGTTGCTTACAGCCACCATTGTCTTTGGCACAGACATTGGTCCCTAAGAAATAAAAAAATATATATATACAAAACACATGTTTATGATTTTCTCTTGTTTTCCAAATAAGTTTTTTTCTTATAGAAATAATAACAATTTATTGTCTTTTTATTCTTAATTTTAAGACGAGTCAAGAAAAAAAAATCAAACCCTATAAAGTACTGTTTTCTAATCACAGCAGTTTAAAATCTTGGGTTTCTTATTTGAAAGATCACATTCTTCTGCTTCCTTCACCATCCAAATAAAATCATTAAAACTTTCCCTTAATGAGCCAGTTAAGTGTATAAATCTTTTTTGACACTTGATACTGAGATTACAATAGGTTTTATATATTGTCATCTTTGGTACAAATAACTGATTCACTCAAAAAGACAAACTGAATTCACCAAAAAAACATGTACTGCTTTAAACTGTGTGTCTGTGAGTTATGTCAGTGTCAAAGAAATTTGTGGTTCCAAGGTGCCTAACTTCATAAATGTATCAGATGTAAGCTTTTGCTCCACTTTTGAGTGAAGACATAATATGCTCTTAGGATTTCTTCGTGAAGCTAATTTTCCTCTATGAATCCATAATTATCATCTCCAAAATGATTATTCCTTTATTTGATGTAAAGAAAATTAATTATAATTTGTTTCAATGAAGGCAGATTTAAAAATACCCAAATCACTCTCATGTCAGTTTCAAAATACACATTATAAGGAAATGATGACTTCAAGAAATGTTTCACTCTAAAAGCATCAACTTCCAGAGCCGTGACCACTTTATACACTAACATATAATCCAAAACAAAAACTTCAGCCGCTTTTTACTCTCTAGTATTCTAATCATGCTTTTTATGTTTTGTCAAATCAGTATATCTATCAAGTATTTTTCATATTACTAACCCAAACCTATACTCAAGACACGCCTAATATGTAATATGTCTGTGTACGTATGCTGCCATATACAAGTGTACCTATTTATGAACTACTACATATTCATTTCACTAGGCTACTACATGAATTTTGTAGGACATTAGATGCAAAATATAAATACATAAAATAAGGTTTTGTGGTTTTGAACTAGTATAAGTATTAACCCCAACTTAAATTCGACAAATTTATTAAAAAATGAGACATAAATAACATAAAATACATTTATTACATATATTCCTTTAAGAGTGCTAACCTTTCTCTCTTACTCGGTTAAAGATTTTAACCTCCTTCAGGTTGACTCCAAGGCCAGTTCTCATGGTTACCATTTCTGTGGCATCATTCTTGTGGCCCCTTCTGACGGACCCATTAGCATGTGCTCTGCCAAAAAAATAGAACATACATGATCAACAATCTTCAATTAATTAAAATCAAGCCAGTTGTTTAAGCTGAAGATAACAGACGGTCAAACAGAAGTGAAAGAAACCAACTTTAGTCTGTTATATTGAAATTCTTGGGCCTGGAATAG
>NW_007779086.1:0-1136 GCF_000696425.1 Galeopterus variegatus
AAAAGTTCTTCCATATGTCTAACTAAACTCCCTCTTGCTACAAATCCAGCTCATTTTTACGTAGTATGTCGCTCATCCATCCAAATTCTCCCAAACGCTGCATCATTTAATCTGTACAATGGCCCTGGGAGGTAGATTTTATTACTGCCATTTGACAGATGAGAAAACTGAGGCTTGGCTTGTGCCCACTCTAGGGTGGAGACAGTTCTCCTTCCAGGGCTCGCCAGGTTTCTGTGCCCGTCTCAAATTCTGAAACCATCTGAGCATTGCCCTGGGCAGGAGCCGGCAGGTGCCACTGGTAACGAGGGAAGCTTGGGAGGAGGCAGAGGCTGGTCGCCCCGCCACGCGCGCGACGTCCTCTCTCCTCTCTGCACTGCTACCCCCGTCCTGAGCACTCAGCGCCCTTCTACTCACCGACACTTTTCAAGGTCACTTCTAGTTACTGTTTTTTTCTTAGTCCTTATCACAATCTATAATCACCATGTTTATTTGGTTCCTTTTTAAAATCTGTCCAGCCCCTCCCCATCCCTGAATGTCAATCTTAATGCTGTATCCCCAGCACCCAGCACGGCGCCCAGCACATAGAGAAAGGGCCAGCGAGGAAGGGAGGCAGGAAGCGAAACAGAACGGGAGGCCTGTCCTTTCCCTCCGCCTTCCCACCTTTCTCCCTGCCTTACATGTCAGATTCACTCATCTTATATGCCTAATCTTTAGGGACTTGTGGTGGAACCGTCGGGTTAAGACCTGGGTCCCCATCCCAGCTCTGTCTCAGGTCACCCGTACCACAGTTTCTGATACATGGTAGACATTCAATAAGCATCTCCTTTTCCCTGTAGTAACTTCATGTCAAGAAGGGGTTGACCTTTAACCCCAATCTATAGAGTAAAATCAACTCCCACAGTGCACCTTCAATCACAGAATGAGGGGTGACCTGCCGGGCTGGCGTGAGGGTCTTTTAGAGAATACACTGTTAGCCTTCAGGTCTGCGTCAGAGAAAGTCACATTGGAAGGGATGCATTTTAATGAGTTTCTTTCAGCAATTAAACCCAAGATGGACACATGTCTGTTGGACACGTACCAGCTGAGCACTACAGTAGGCTGAGCTCTAACTTGCTAGCCCTGTGAAACTGGATCAG
>NW_007779086.1:2804-3211 GCF_000696425.1 Galeopterus variegatus
GGGAGCGCCGCCACGCTTCCCAAGTGGCGCACTATCCAGTGCGCCACCGGGCCGGCCCCTGCTTTTGCACTTTTTAAAACTCAGTCAATAATTGCTAAAACTGAGTAGTCTTTTGATAATGTAAACTAATGCTCAGAAACACATTTCTTAAGATACCCCTTGACTTAACGATGGAGTTACCTTCTGACACACCCATTATAAAGTCGAAAAACTGTAAGTTGAACCATTGTAAGTTGGGCACCATCTATACACAGTTTTTCAGGCTCAATATTGAGTTCAAAATGCATGAGATATACGTGCCACTATACATTCTAGAAAACCTAAGCTTACCTTAGAAAGATGAGAGGGAAAATGCCCACAAGTGTGTCCAGTGCTTATGAACAGGCACTGTCTCGCCCCACCTGTCA
>NW_007779087.1:0-3211 GCF_000696425.1 Galeopterus variegatus
ATTTAAATATTAAAAAACTTATAAAATATTAGAAAAAAATTAAAAATAATATTTGTTCAATTTTGGAATGTGGGAAAACTTTCATAAGCAAGCCAGGAAACCTAGAAGATGTAAAGGAAAAGAGAGAATTGACTTCTCCAAAGAGAACAAAAATTCAAATTTTTGAACAAAAAGACACCAGTAACAGATTCTAGACTAGTAGTTCACAACGAGGGGTGATTTTGCTCTACCCACTCAGGTGACATTTGGCAGTCCGGAGGCATTTTTTGTTGTCACAACTAGATAGGGGTCAGGGATACTTCTAAGCATCCTATAATGTCCAAGATAGACCTCTCACGACAAGGAATTATCTGTCCCCAAACATCAGTAGTGCTGAGATTGAGAAGCGCTGGTCTAGACAAATGATAATTTGGAGAAAGGGTCTTCAAAAAGTTCACGGAAAGATTTGTATTATCTTTTTTTTTTTTTTTTGTCTTTTTGTCTTTTTTTTCCGTGTCCGGCAACGGATCGCAACCCTTGGAATGTGGGAAAACTTTCATAAGCAAGCCAGGAAACCTAGAAGATGTAAAGGAAAAGAGAGAATTGACTTCTTCAAAGAGAACAAAAATTCAAATTTTTGAACAAAAAGACACCAGTAACAGATTCTAGACTAGTAGTTCACAACGAGGGGTGATTTTGTTCTACCCACTCAGGTGACATTTGGCAGTCCGGAGGCATTTTTTGTTGTCACAACTAGATAGGTGTCAGGGATACTTCTAAGCATCCTATAATGTCCAAGATAGACCTCTCACGACAAGGAATTATCTGTCCCCAAACATCAGTAGTGCTGAGATTGAGAAACGCTGGTCTAGACAAATGATAATTTGGAGAAAGGGTCTTCAAAAAGTTCACGGAAAGATTTGTATTATCTTTTAATTCTATTTTTTCACGAACTTTTTGAAGTATCCTTGTATTAGTGATTCAAATGACAGACAAGCGGACAAAAGCAAAGCCAAACAACTCAATTCAAAAATGGGCAAATAAACTGGCTGTTCACAGAAGAGGAAAATTAATGAACTCATGAAAAGATACTCAACCCCACTAGGAATCTGGGAAGTGCAAATTAAATCTACGAGATACCACTGTTCACGCATTAGATTGGCCAAAAAAAAAAAAAAGCAGTATATCAAAGGCTGGGGTTGGGGAAAAGAGTATGCTCATATACTGCTTGTGAGAAATGCAAATCTCAACAACCTTTGCAAATTACCATTTAATAATATCTATTAAAATGTAAAGTAAACATACCCTTTTGACCCAGCAATTCCAATTTCCGGAATCTATGCCACACAAGTTTAAAGCTGAACACATTAAACAAACAAATGTGGCAATAGTCTGTCACTTAGCAGGGAAGAGCTGAATTGTATACATGTTTGTATGACTATTATGCAGCTAATTAAAACATAAGCTAGATCTGTATCTATTGACTTGTAGGACTCTCCATAATAGGTTAAGTGAAAAAAAGCAAGCTGCAGAGTAATATGTATAATATGATCCCATTTTTTGTGAAGACAACACACAAAAACTCTACAAGTTTGCGTGGGTACTGAGAGAGAGGAGGAATTATACATGGTCCCTGGCTACCTCAGAGAGATGGAAATGGATAAGGAAGGATAGTAACTTATTCCTTAAATATTTATGCATCTTTCATTACTTACAATAAGCTTGTAATATTTTGTAATTAATAACAATGATTTTTAAAAAGAACCAAGAGAAAGATAATAATATAAAGAAGGAAAAGGATCAAAGTATTCTAGATATCTGTGCGTGTTTTATGGCTCTCAGAACAGAAGGAACAGCAGGTTTCCTTTGGAAGTGACCAGATGGCTAACTAGTCCTCCAACCTCAGCCAGATACAGGATCCAAGCGGGGCCAAGAGAAAGACGTGTGGGGGCTTCCTAATTCAATAAGGGCATTGGGAGAAGGATCCCCAAACAGGTGCTCACTACTCAGAGTCCCTGCCTAGGCCACTTAGAAGGATGTTTCTCACTATTGAGGTCAATTTAAAAAAATTGTTAGTCTGAATGATCTGGATAAATACCTCAGGTTTCTCCTTTATATTTATTATAAAGGGCCTATATTTTCTTTTCTGGTACAAAATTCTCTTAATAGAATAGAGTCCATGTCTCCATTACTCCATCTACCCACTAGCAGCATAAGGACTCATTGTGAGCACTCAAGAGTGTCTAATGATTGTACTTTGAAAGGCCAGACGCTCCACAGTAAGATGCTGTCTGTGATCTGGTGAACCACCCCACAATAAAGGTCACATGGGCATAAAAGCTTCATCTAGGTGGGCCACCAGGTGCTCTCCCACTGGGTAGCAATTGGTGACACTGTCTTGGTGGCACTGTCACTGGCCACTCCTACAGAGGCCTCTGATAGTTAACAGCTTAGCTGAGGAGAGATAGTGTCACCAACCAAAGCTTCCATACACACTTGACTTTTCAGCAGAACATGAACAGTATCCGACCTTGGGTAGTATGGTTTTTAAGGGACATCTTTTTGAGTGCTTACATGCTAAGCTCTAGTGAGTAATGGCAGTTAAGGAGATGCGTTCTCCAGCCTATTAAGACAACCTCCTACTAGAAGAGAAAATATAAGCTCTTCATTCAAATTTAAAGGGAACACTTAGAGTTCTACGTGACACATAACCTTTGAGATCTAGCTAGCAAGGCAGAGTGGTTTAAGCTCATGAATCAGGTCAGACAGCTGTAGGTTCGAATCTAAATTCTATCATTCCCTGGTTGTTACATAACCTCTTTGAACTTCCGTATGTTATTCACAGCATGGTTATGCGGATGTGATCCTCCTGAAGCACTCGGTACAGACCTGGCACATAAGCACTTAAATTTCTTGGTTGGTAGCTACCCTTATTACCACCATCACCATGATTATTATAACAACTCCTTATGAAATACGGCTCCGATGCAAGGTAGGGACCCGGTCCTGGCACGGAGGGGTCAAGTCCACCCCATGTCCCGGTCCCCGCCCTCCCGTCTGGGCCCCGCCTTACCCACAGCCCGACGCCCAGGACCAACAGGAGGTATAAAGCTACCACCAGGGAGTCCAGGGTATCGTGGGTGTCCAAGCCCACGGAGGCCCAGTTCAAAGACATGCGGTAGTCGTGGTCCATAGCGGCATGTCCGTGAGGCGGCAACGGCTCCAGCTCCGG
>NW_007779088.1:0-908 GCF_000696425.1 Galeopterus variegatus
ACTGAGGGTTGCGATCCGTTGCCGGACACGGAAAAAGACAAAAAAAAAAAAAGAAAAAAAATCTATGTGTGCTATCATATATCTGATTTTAAAAATTTGTATCCAGAATACAGAGAACTCTTACCACTTGATAAGACAATACACAAACCAATTAAAAAATAGGCAAAAGGTTTGGATTGACATGTCACCAAAGAAGAAATTCAAATGGAAATACATGAGAAGATTCTAAGCATCATTAGTCATTTGAGAAATGGAAACTAAAATCACGAGATACCACTTCACACCCACTCTAAAGGCCGTAATCAAAAAGAGACAAAGCCAAGGGTTGGTAAGGAAGTGGAGAACTGAAACACTCACACATTGCTGCTGGGAATGTAAAACAGTATAGTCGCTGTAGGAAACAGTTTGGCAGTTTCTTAAGAAGTTAAACATAAACTTACCATAAGACCCAACAATTCTACTCCTAGGAATCTATCCTAGAGAAATGAAAACACATATATATCCACATAAAGACTTGTACATGAATGTTCATAGCAACATTAATCATAATCACCAAGCATTGGAAACAATCCTAATGTCCATCAACTGGCAAATAAATAAACAAAATGTATCTCCAAACAATGAAATAATATTCAACAATAAAAAGCAATGAAGTACTGATATGTGTTGCAATGTAGATAAACCTCAAAAACATGCTAAGAGGAAGAAGTCAGTCATGAAAGACCACATATTGTATAAAACTCCATTGATATAAAATGTCCAGAAAAAACAAAATCTATAGAGACAAAAAGCAAATTAGACTTGTAACATTATATATGCTAGTAATATTGACTTGATCAAGATATCTCAATGTTGAACCCCCAAAATATGTATAATCAATTTTGATTCAATGAAGATTAAAAAAAAAA
>NW_007779088.1:2598-3211 GCF_000696425.1 Galeopterus variegatus
AATGACCCATGAGAAGTAGGGAGAAATGACTCATCCCCAGTAAAGCTGCAGTGACTGAAGCCCAACAAGAAGGAGTCACAAAAGACAGGGACTAGAGTGCCAGATGTTGTCTGAAGCTGAGATTCCACCAATGAAAAAATATGCCCAGTATAACATGCCAATACCCGGAAAAACAGAAGTCACCCTAAAGTAGAATCAGAAACAGAAGATAGCAGAGAACTGCGTCCTTTTCTTCATTTCTTGGTCTTATTTGACAGGCATACCTCTCAGAAAATTCTTGACGTTTCATCAGAGATTTGAGAATGGTCCATTCATTCAACAAATGTTACAGAGCCAGCTGTGGCGAAGCTGGTAAAAAGGAAGGAAACATACTTCCTGGTCTCCAGAGATGCCCAGTCTTGAGGGAGAGTGTGGGGGAGAGGGAGAGGCAGACACTGAAGGAATTAAAAGGTGAGAAAAAAAATCGATAATAAATATATGCACAATAGCTGCAGGAGTCCAGAACAAGTGGCTAATTCTGCCTACAGATGTCAGGAAAGACTTCTTGGGGAAGAGGCCGGTAATGCAGAAACAGTGGAAGATTCTTCCTTCTTACTACTTTCCTTTCAGAATT
>NW_007779089.1:0-3211 GCF_000696425.1 Galeopterus variegatus
ATATTTATTCTCAAAACTGTCCATAATTGTAAACGGTGTAACCCTTACCCAGTTGAACAGGCCAAACATCTAGTAGTTATTCCTTACACCCACATCCAATGGGTGTGAGGAATTCTATTAGATAAATAAATAAATAAATAAAATTAGAGCTAAATTCGATTAGCTGCAACTTTAAAATATTTCTTGAACCTCACCTGTTTTCATTATTGCCACCACAGCCATAGCCACAGCCAGCTAAGCCATAACCACCTTTGCCTGGAGGTTTGTAAAACGCTCCCAAGTAATTACTCCTCTTGATTTTATCTCTTATACCATATTTCTTATTTAAAAAACTTCCCAATACAAATATAAATACTGTTTACAATCCTCTATAGTCTTCCCAATTCATGTAAAGGATAAACATTTCTCATGGCCTATGAATCTGTACTGTCTTGTCTACCTACCCTGATGATGTCATTTCCTTTGGGTAATGCCCTTGTTCAATGTGATTTAAACATACTGATTTTCTTAATAGTTCTCAGACATGTAAAGTTTGTTCCTATTTTGGGGATTTTCAAGTTGTTGTTTCCACTCTTCTCCAAGGTCTTTTGCTGGTTCACCCCCTAAATATTTCTCTCAAATACCCTATCTTTACAAAGGCAATCTCTGTAACATCACAAAGTCAAATCATTCATTATTCCCTTATCTTGTTTTAGTTTTCTTCATAGCATATAGCACTCTAATACATATAAAAGTATGTGCACCTGTGTGTGTATGTGAGTGTGAATGTGGCGCATTTGTGTGTGTTTGTACTTCTTTGTTGTCTGGATCCAATCTTGGATTATAAACTGCAAAATATATTTTTTTTCTTTTCTGTTCAAGATTTCGTCCTTAGAACTAAAATAGTTCCAGGAACACAGTTGAGTACTTAGAAAATATTTGTTAAATGAATAAATAAATTTCATTATCATTGTTGTATACCCATTCACAAATAACAGTGTGCGGTTGCAGAACAATCCAAACCAATTACATTCTGCTAAACTTATCAAATTATTTTCTTCCCCCATTTGATACTATGAATAGCTGTCATTTATTCCAATGAATTTAAATTAGAATGTCAAATTGCTGTGATTTCACAATCTGTTGTATACCCATTCACAAATAACAATGTGCGGTTGCAGAACAATCCAAACCAATTACATTCTGCTAAACTTATCAAATTATTTTCTTCCCCCATTTGATACTATAAATAGCTGTCATTTATTCCAATGAATTTAAATTAGAATGTCAAATTGCTGTGATTTCACAATTTATTAAAAAATTGTTTATTCTTTGTGTTTGCTACCTAACTACATAAAGAATTCTAAGCAAGCAGAGAGAAAATTATTTGGCTAACATATTTGCCTTGAATTATTTATTTATGCATACAATGTATTATTAAAATAAAGTAACTTGCTTTTGAAATCACCATCATCATGCTTACCTATGTTAAAATACTTTTACAAAATCAGAATTGATAATCTGGGTGAAACAAATTTAGGAGATGTTGAAAACTGAAAGTAGAAGAATTACACTTTTTCCTATTTCCTTGATAGACTTAGAATAATATGTTGTGCACACATATTGTTTTGAAGATTAAAAGATGAAATGAATATGCTATCCTTACACCTCGGAATATCTTTAGTCCACTGACATTACAGATGATTTTATCAAGGTTACAAACCCCCTATCTGTGGCTAATCTAGTGGAAACCCCCAGGTTTTTTACTCATTTGACTTCTCTTCAGCATTTGATACTGCTGACTATTTGCTTACTAAAACATTCACTCTTTGAGTTTTCTGAAACCACAGCTTTCTCTGGCTTTCCCTCTAAATGTTTTCATGATGTGTTCTTCAGAGTTTTTTCCTGTTTGTTTGTTTTTCTGTTCCTGCTCTTCATATCTGCCATAGTCACCATTGGCAACCTCTTCAACTATCACAAATTTAGTTATAGTTATACCTATATACCAGCCCACGTATCAATAATGACTTGAACCTTATCTAAAAGTTATCTGGAATCTTCTCATGGATGTCCTCTAGGGTGTAGGAAAATCAGTTTCTAAATGATTGATATTCATTAGTTTTGCTCTAAAACCATCTCTTCCTTTTGTTGGCATTATGTGTAAATTCCATCAATAGACATCAACCACAACTCCTTCTTTGTTTTTACTACCTGTATAAAATAAGTACATTTGGATCACTTAATCCCATAAATATATCATGAATACAACCTGTGGCAAAGAATTCCAATGTGTAATATCTGTTATGTTTCTGTTTTTCTTCCAGGCATTTAGATTAAACTTTCCCACTGCCCATTTTGAAGGTAGTCCTTCTAACAGTTTTTATATAAATTTTTTGTTAATCACATGCATGGAAAATATTCTCTCTAGGTTTGTAGTTTATACTTTCACTTTCTCTAGGTATCTTTTGGTAAACAGAATTTTTAATTCCTTGGGCTGTTAAATTTATCTTTTTCTTTCATGGTTAATGCTTATGTGATTTATTTATAAAACATATCACCACATCAAAGTGAGAAACTATTCACCTACATTTTTTACACACATAATTGATAAAAAATTTCATCAAGAATATTACAACTCAGTAGGCTAATGGAACCCTTGGCAAAAATTACATAGAAGAGGAAACAGATAAAAGTACTATACATAAGAAGTAGTGTTTACCACACCAATGATCAGGTGATAAAAATTGAATGGGTCTACCACTATACAATATTTTGTAACCATTCAGCTTGTAGAATTTAAGTAATCTGAAATTGCTCAATGTGAAAGAGAATATGGATCAATGAGATCTCTTCTACAACCATTTTGGAAAACAGTATGTCAACATCATTGTACACTGAAATATGTCGTACTCTTTGACTCAAAAATTTCCATTTCTAGACAGATACCTAGAGATAAACTGTACATGTGTGCATTGGAAGTTCTGTGTAAATATGCTAAAACAACACAATTTTGAATAGATAAAAATGGAAAACTAAACAAAGGGATCTTGACAAGAGAATGAACAAATACATGTATTATAATTTACACAGTGAACTACCTATAGTAATGAGAACATATAAGCTAAAGCTACATATAAAATATATGAATGGATCTTTGTAACATAATGTTGAATATAAAAAGCAAATCCCAAATGACTACATACCACATTATTTTAATCAAGTCCAATACCAA